>NW_008673269.1:0-20535 GCF_000695815.1 Acanthisitta chloris
TCCGGCCGGTACTGGGGCCCCGCGGGTCTGCCTTGGCCGTTCGCTGCGGCCGCCGTGTCTGGCCCCCCCGGCAGTGCTCAGGGGTTTTTTGTGTATTTGTTTGTTCCATACGCCGCAGCGAGCGGCTGATTCGGTGTCTGCGGTTGTTTGCCACCCGCGGCTGGTGGGGAATAGTCTGAGCCTTGCTTATGCTAAGAGGAGAGCTGGTGCTTCTAGTGGAGGGAGGAGGCGAAGTGACACCGAATCTTGTGTCCCTCACGGTGCCCGTCCCGGATTCAGGGCGGTTTGCTGGAGCCACGTGTTTGTTTAGCTTGGCGGGTGTGAGCGTTGCTGCTCGGGGTGGTGGTGCTGGTGGTGTTGGTGGTGTTGGTGGTGTTGTTCTTTTTCCAGCTGCTCTCGTTATCTGGCTGTCGCAGGGCACAGCAGTGGACTCGGTGGTGCTGTGAGTACTGGCGTTTGGTAGTGGTTTTGGTGGTTTATGTGTTTTTCAAGTGATGTGTGTTCAGTGCGATCTGATTCGCGTGGAAGTTGCGCCCGAAGAGTACACATGGGTGTAGGTTTGTAACTAAGCGTGTGCCTTTTGGCACTGCTTTTTCCCCTCTTAAGCCGTTGCCCTAGCATAAAATAATGTCAGTTACTTTAACGGACTCTTAGTACTGTCCCTTCTGTCTTAACCTGAGTCTTACTGTAAGTTTCGCCAGATGTTCCTCTCCTTGCAGTTGCTTCGGGCACTCCAAACCTCACTTCTGTCTAAATCAAGGCTGCCTAGCACAAAGTCTCTGTTGTGAGCTCGCTTCTATTTTTTCCTTTGGGAAATATAAAAATAAATTTGAAGTGTGAAGGATATAGTGGCATGTTATTTTCCACTTGTAACCAGTATGGTTCCCTGACTTTAAAGTGACTTGGTTTGAAATGTAGGTTGGTGTTAATGATGTGGATTTATCTAGGATTGGTAATTCATAAAATTTTGAGAAATGTCTGGGATGTTGTAACTGAAGATCTGTTGTGAGCTGATTATAGGTCTTCCTTTCATTTAATGTTCATAGCCTTATTCAGGATTTCTCTGAACAAGTGGATAGTATGTCTATTTGCAGAACATCTCTTTCCAGCTGTGTCACAGGTGTGTATGGTCAGGACTTACTGCCATAGCTGGTAAACTATTACGTGAATAATTCACAAAGTAACTTCTCTTTCATGCCTTTGTACATGATAAACATATTGTGTCCCTTTTTTATAAAAATGGATGTTACAGCCAATTCTGTTTGAAGGTTTATGTTTTATTTTTCATAGTGCTAAAGATGGTGTGTTTGTGTATATAAGCACAAAAGACTTGTTTGGAAGAGATTAGATCTTTACATTGGGAATTACTTTTGTTGCAAGGGCTTCCTGTCTGCGAACTGTATGTATGGCAGGGATGTCATTCTTCTCTCACCAGAGGAAAGAAAAATACGTACTAGACAAACTCTAAGCCTTTCCCACATAAATGTTCAGACTGTGAGGTGCCTAAATATATACGTTGCAGGGAACAGCGTTTCTGGGACTTACAACCTTTGGTCTGTCAGTACTTAACTCCCTGAAGACTTGGATGATGTTTGCCTGTATAGAGCAATCTTGGCTTTTACTGGCAGGGCCAATCAACTGTGTTCAGAAATAGGAATCTTAGGTCTGATATCTGTGAATAGCCAAAGTGCCTGTGTAAAGCTGTTTTACAACTAGAGTTGTTTTGCACGGTCCAAATGACTGTGGAAGACAGAGGCAAGAACACTAGAAATCTTTGCTAATGAACAGGTATTGTATAAGACAACAGCAAAACACACTAAGCTTTTAGCAGTTTGGTATTTCACATTGGTCATTAACCCACTTGCAGGTTCCCCCCTAGCTGAACAAATGACAACTGCTCTGGTCAGTGGGAGAAATGGGATCTTGGTGGATGGTTCCTCTTTGCCTTCTCCTAAAGGAGAGCCACCCTGTAATGCAGTGTTAGTACTTTGCTAACTGCTGTTAACCTTCATTAGCTCCTTTGGTGCTTGGCCAAAGTGTGATAGGCCTTATCAGAATATGTATTTTTGGTGAAACGCTGAAGTGCTCCTAGTTTCAGGTCACTCCGTGCTGATTTTGTATCAAGGCTTTCTATATAAACAGCAGAGCTATTTCAGTAAAAATAATCTGTGCATATCAGCAAAGAGATTCCTCACAGCTGCAAGGATCAGCAAAAAAAGAGTTGAAGACTGTATTGCACAAGGGTAGAGATGAGGAAATCCACGTTAGCTTGTGTGAAGGCATAATGCTGTATTAGCGACAGCAGTCCTGTGGCTAAACTTTGGCAGCATTAGAGATCATTCTAGTAGTGTTTTTAGCTGCAGTATTGCAGGGTTATTGTATGTTAGAAAATACATTCTATTAGTCTCTGGTTCTCCTCTTCTAAGTCTGTCTTCTGTTTCCACAGAAGCAATGATCTTACGACAGAATTGTGGATTTTAATATATGTGGGTTTGTATTGCTAATATTGACATAGCTTCAGTTTTCTCTAGACTCTGCTCTCACTCTTCCTTGGTAAGTTGTTTTTTTTTTTTAGCTGGTCAAAGCAGCTGATTTTAGTTCCACTTGAGATTAAGTGAAGAGCTTGTAGCAAAAACCCTGCCAACAGTTTTGTTTCTGTCACAGAGGTGATGTAATAAGACATGTGACTCAGGCAAATAAGCAATTCCTGCCCTGTAGGCTTTAAGGATATAAAACAAACAAGGCTAGAGAAGGGAATGAAATGTCAAATCTTGAGTGAGCTGTTGTACACACCTTCATGCAAATCCAAGGTGTTGTCAGATACCTGAAGCTGGGAATAAGAAAAGCAGGCTCGGAGAGGAAGAAAGCATATTGGGGGACAAAACAGGCTAGGTGTGGTTGTTCTTTCCTGGGTAGAGTAGGGCAAGAAACAGTCAAGGTTATCAGTAAAAAACTGTATAGAACTGCAGACACGTGCTTCTAATTGAGGTGGAGACATTTGAATAGTGACAGACTCTGTAACTGCAGGTAATGAAATGCACCTCTGAACTTCAGACCATGAAGTGAATCACAGTAATTCTTAGTGCAAAGTGAATCACAGTAATTCTTAGTGCAGAACTGCCTGTGTGTGCACACATCAGATTTGATTTGATCTGAGTTATTCAATTGATTTGAATCAAATCAAACCAACGAGATGCCTGAGTATTCAAAGTTGTGTGTGTGTATGTTTCACATCAGTTCATACTAAAAGGTGTGCCAGTAAGAAATGGGAATGATGATTAGGATGTGTGAAGTAAGAAATCGTAAAGCTGTGGAGTTAGCATCAAAGTGATGTTTTACGTTCATGATCAGTTCTAAACATACCTAAACATACTCACAGTCTTACCCTTTGGCTGGAAGGGCTGAAAATGAGCATGGCATGTTTTCAAACTGTCAGTTGGATGTCGTAATAATAGTTGTAGTATTCTTTTTTTTTTTCCACTGATGTTTGTTTACAGTGATTTGCCTTCTGAAATACATTTGGAACTATTGTCATGTTCATTTCATAGAAATGAAAAGACTCAATTTGGAGTTGAATTTTTATGGGTCACAAGTGTTCTTTTAAATACCCTTCTTACAGCCAAATTAGCCATGAAGACATCTGCTTTGGTTGGTTGTTCTGCTGTTTTACACAGCTTTCTGATGATTGCATCATATTTACAATTGATTGTTAGAATACTCTATGTTCATTTCCAGAGTAAGAACTTTCTCTTGTAAAGCAAAACAAATAATCTTGCAAGCTCATAGGCCACATGTCCTTTTGAAGACTTAGCTCTTCTACACCAGTAATGGAAAGTCAGCTCTTATGTGGTTGCAAAGGAATTTGACACAAGATAGATGGAAGGGTAAATAACAAGGAGAACAGGTAACGAGTGGTGAGATAAATTTGTTTTCATTTTCTCATCTGTAGGAATTGTGAATCCCTCTCTCCTAGTTAGTTTAATTTTGTTGGAAGTGCCTTATTATAACACTCAAGCTTTTAAGTTCTGAAATAACAGAGTTGAGTTTCTGGAAGGTTGAAAATTTTTAGTCTAATTATAAGTGAGAAATCTGATGGCTTCTGATGTATGTATGACACTAGCTAAGGTGTTGACTCGTGCACAAATGATAAAATCTGTATTTAGTAATTAACTGTCTTGAAAGTGTTTCTTTGGAGTATTGAGGGGAAAATAAACCGGAAGGTATCCAACTAAAGAGATTGAGGATCTCATTTTGCATTATATAAAAGAACAGTCTCTAAAGATGAATGATGTAATATGTTTGTGTTGTGGTTTAACCCCAGTTAGGAACCAAGTGCCACATAGCTGCTCACCACTCCCCAACCAACGGGATGGGGGAGAGAATTGGAAGGATAAAAGCTAGAAAACTCATGGGTCAAGATAAAGACAGTTTAATAGGGAAAGTAAAAGCTGCACACACAAGCAAAGCAAAAACAAGGAATTAATTCACTGCTTCCCATGGACAGGATGTGTTCAGACATCTCCAGGAGAGCAGAGCCCCATCATGCCTAATGGTTCCTTGGGAAGACAAACACCATCACTCCAAATGTTCCCCCTTTGTCCTTCTTCCTCCCACCTTATATATTGAGCATGATGTCCTGTGGTATGAAATGTCCCTTTGGTCAGTTTGGGTCACCTGTCCCAGCTGTGTCTCTTCCCAGTCTCCCATGCACCCCCAACTTCCTTGCCAGTGTGGCAGTATGGAAAGTGGTCAAGGCCTTGGCTCTGTGTTAGCACTGTTGAACAACAAAAACACCTCTGCGTTATCATCCCTGTGCTCTGCACAAATCCAAACCATAGCTCCATCCTAGCCACTGGGAAGAAAGTTAACTCTTCCTCAGCCCAAACCAGTGCAGTTTCAATAAGCAATTTTTTACTTGATTGAAAAACATCTTTATCATTTTCACCTCTTTAAAACTATTCTAGTTTAGGGAAGTCAAGTCAGATTTTGTGTGCTGCAGTATACAGGTGTTGGCTTTATGATAGAGGAAGAGTATTCCCTCCAGACAGATGTGCCTCTGGGTGCAAGGGCAGAACCTTGTATGTTTGTATGTTGCTAGATGCATGGGTACACATGTACTTTGCATGGCTGCATTCTGGCCTTTCAAAATCCCCATATTCAGGATTTGGTTGTCTCAGTTAACTAGTTTATTGTTGCAGAAACAAAACCTTTGGTAAAATTAGCATTACCCCAGAAAAGCACAAAATCCTCCCCCGCCCCGATCAGCTGCTTTATTCTAGTTGATCCAGACTTTCCATTTTTTCCATCTCGGTCCTGCAGTGCTTTTCTGTATCATCTCACTGTGCTTCTATCTGTTCTGTTCTTGCTTCTTCTCAAAATTGGGGTCTCTTAATTCGGTCCTTCCTATGGTTTTGTTTTCCTAAAGGTAGAAGTTCCTCTCTCAAGTTAAATTGGGATTTGTCACTTGCTCTGTGTGTTGGTTTTCCTGTTTAACTGTGCATGAATTTGCCTTTGCATAAAAAAACAAACACACATGAAGCAACAAAAGGGAACTTCTCAATTTACGTGTGTAAATCGTAGGGTAAAGGTGGAAAAAAAGTGCTGGGATAAAAAAATTGGTCATGATTTCAGCTGTCTATATTTTGTTTTAGTTTGCGATTTGGAATCGTGGAGAATTCACAATCCTTCCACAATGGGAGAAAGGACAGATTGCACGAAGTCACACGTTTCCCTGGCTGAATACAGCCCCGTCGATAAATCCGACAGGACAGATCCAAGCGAAACGCAGGATGGAAACCAAAATACATTGCAACTGAAGAAAGAAATATCTCTGATAAATGGGATAAGCCTTATAGTAGGCAACATGATTGGTTCAGGTATCTTTGTGTCTCCCAAAGGAGTCCTCATCTACAGCAAATCTTATGGATTGTCTCTAGTAATTTGGGCAATTGGAGGGATTTTTTCAGTCTTCGGAGCTCTCTGCTATGCTGAACTTGGAACCACTATTACAAAGTCAGGAGCCAGCTATGCATATATCTTGGAGTCCTTTGGGAGCTTCATTGCATTTATTCGTTTGTGGACCTCACTCCTAATTGTTGAGCCAACGAGTCAGGCAATTATTGCTATCACCTTTGCTAACTACATAGTTCAGCCTTTCTTCCCTTCCTGTGATCCTCCGTATTTGGCTTGTCGTCTCATAGCAGCTGCTTGTGAATGTAAGTATTTCTTGAAAATTGGTGTGGTAATTTCTTATCCAGTGTTATTAAAACACATCCTACCAAGTCTCAACAGTTGTTGCATATTGAAGCTGCAATGGTTTTGCGTTACAGTGGGAAAAAGGACAATATCCAGCACATGAATATCTTGCAAGTGTTCAGTCAGCAAATTACCACTTCCTCATTTGGAAGCGGAACAAGGAATTTAACTCCTCCAAGTTTGCTTACATGGCAAAAAGGGGAGTAAAAATTGTTTTTCCTTGGGAAAGGCATTTTAAATCAAACCTCAGAATACTGTTGGTGTAGTCTAAGAGTTTTTGCAGAATGGCTCTTATGCTGTAAGTTCTGGTGTGATTTATTTTACAATAGCTTCTCACTGTTGACATACTTCAGGTACCGCTCTGGTAGGTTTTAAAAGATTACTCATCCAAGATTATTCTTGTGATTGACTGTAACATTAGTACAAACAGTACCTGTTTTATAGCTGTTTTGAGAAGTGGAAATTTGGTGTAGACGTAAAACATTGAAATGTTTGCTGTATCAGAAGAATGAAACTGTATGATTGAACCAGGTGTGTCTCATTCAATTTAGGTGTCAGTTAAAAGTGTTTATATACATATTTTACATTTTGAGTAAACAGTGAAGAATATATTTCACAAAGTCTCTATGGCAGTCCTACATCACGTACTGATCAGTGTGACACCTCTACTGACATGATGCTTTGATCAAAAAGCTAACAGAACTTGGGCTCTTCCACTGCTAACAATGTGCTGCAAGGAGATATGCTGCTCCTAGCTGGTTCCTTCTTGAGGCAACAGTGAGTCTGTTAGAATAGCTCTAATGTTACTTATTAGAGTGGTCCGTATAGGACTAGAAAAGGGAAAAGACAGATGTCATGTCTTCTACATTTGCTGCTAAGATGAGGAGACTTGGCACCTTTTTCTTTAGTGGAAACGCCGTGACAGCAAGATCACTCTTGTGTAGGCAGAACAATTTAACTGTTTCATGGTTTAAATGCTTGTTCTGCCCTGTTGTAGGTGTCAGTGCTAAGACTCTCAGCCCTGCTCTACAACTTCATTTAGCTGTTCCTGTCAAAGCCTACACCTCTCCCTGGCTTAGCAGGGCTGATGATGTTTGTCACATCCTTAGCTCTGGATATGATTAATCCCTTATTAATGAAGCTACTGGGAATGGAAGTGTGAACACTGGTTAGGTACAGATTGTATGTGAGAATTGGGTGGGTTTGTTGTGTGGCTTCCTTTTGGTTTGCCTTTGGGGTTTTTTTTTAATTGTAGCAATAACAATACTAGATCTAGTGTGGGAACAGTCCTAGTGTTATACAGCATTACTCTGACAATCATGACAGTATTTTGGTATGTGTGGCAGTTCTCAGGGAGTTTAAATAGCTAAATGATAATTAACGAGAGAGGATGATTTTTGTAAAAGAGAGAGAGGACGTGTAGCTTATTCAGATTCTTGATTATAATTTTTTTTTCTTATAAGATATCACAGACAGAATAGCATTTCCTCTGAAATAGAGACCAAGCCCTAACTCACTAATAATAATTACTCGCAATGAATGTTGCTTTAAAAAAAAAAGGCTGAAATAAACTGTGTGAGCAAATACTCCCAGCACTTAATACTGAAGAGCTGAGATCAAGCAGCGTTGGTTTTTCCCCTGAGGGCTCTTTGAGAGCTGCAACAGTCCTGACTTTTGAAATTTGATACAACTAGTTTTTTCCCCTCATCTTGCCAAGCTCAGTGGAATTTTGTTGAGCTATTCCACTTGGCCAGACTGTCTAGCATACTAGTGCCATGCTTTTGAGATCACTACCATTCTTTTGTTATCTTCTAAAAATTACTACTTTTCAATTTGGTAGCTATGCTAAATCATTTTTATCTTAGTAGTGTTCTTGGTTTATGGGAAAGGTAATAAGAAAGTTTATTTTTTATTTATATGCATGTTTAAAATAGCACAGGAAAATTCTTTGGAGATAAAACGTACAGTAGAATCTAATCACTTTTTTACTAGCTAGATGAAAAACTGAGATTTGGGGGTAATATTGTTTGCAACATAGAGGTTTAAATGTACTGATAATCTGGGGAAGAAAAATACGCACTGAGTTAGGATTTGGTTAAGTGATGAATATTGAAGATACTGAATCCTATAAAATAGTCAACCCTTGAGCTCAGGTGGAGGTTGTCTGGCTCTCCATTTTGGGGAAAAAAGTAATAAATGCACAAACAAAATGTTGAGAGCCATAAGAACAGTCTTGGGGAAGTTCATCATGTGAGTAAGTTTAGTCAGCGTCTAGTACTAAAATATTTGTGAAATCTGAAAGTTTCATTTCTAGTTTCATTGCAAACTTGTGAAATAGGTCTGACTAATTTATTTAGGGATAGAAGGGCAAATATACACAGAATACTTGTAATTTACTAGCAGTTCTTAAAAATCCAGATTAATGTTGCATTAGCTGTAAAACGTACTCTTTGGAACCATAAAATGGTTTGGGTTGGAAAGGGCCTTAAAGATCATCTAGTTCCAACCCCCTGCCAGGGGCAGGGACACCTTCTACTAGAACAGGTTGTTCAAGCCCCATCCAGCCTGGGTGAACACTTCAGGGATGGGGCATCCACAGCTCTGGGCAACCTGTGCCAGTGCCTCACATGGAAGACCTTCTTCCTGATACCTAATCTAATCTAATCTGCTTTCTTTCCGGTTAAGGCCATTTCCCCTTGCCCTATCACCACCTGCCCTTGCAAATGATTTGATCAGATCTGTTCTCTATTTGTAATACAGTTGAATAGACCTGGAATAGAGTATTTCATCACCTGTGACCATACTCAGTATTGCAGCTACTCCATGGGTATTGAACTCATGCTCAGCCTAACAAAGAAGGATAAAAAAACTTTTCAAACACTTTTAATATGTTTGCTTAATGGAATTTTCAGTTAATCTTTCATTTATCAGAACAATATTGATGCATGGGAATGAATTAATTGCATGTAACAGTTTCTTTAGCTTCAAGATAGTAGCAGAGTGCAGTGATGAGGGGTCATGTTAGGAATAAGGTCATGTAATCAGAGAAAGGAGAAGGTCTTTCCTTCCATCTTTTTAAAACTGTGTTTAGAACATTTGTTTTATGCCATTTTGTTTGAACCAGTTTGTTTTCAGTACCAGTGTATTTGGCTTAGTTTACCCTAAGTATGAGTATATCAGGTAAGTGCATATTTAGATTACAATTAAAATATTTGAAAAATGAATTAAGTTGAATATTGTTCAAATAGTCTTTTAATTTTTCTTCTTTTTTTTTCCCCTCCCCTAGGTATTCTAACATTTATAAATTGTGCCTACGTTAAATGGGGAACACGTGTGCAGGATGTGTTTACTTACGCTAAAGTTATTGCTCTTATTGTCATCATCATAACTGGGATTGTTAAAATATGCCAGGGTAAGCTTTTCAAATGAAAGCAAAGGTTTGTATTTATCAGTTCTACTTGGTAACTGTAAGCACCAATTGGAAACCCCAATAATACCAATGTTAGGCATTATCATGAGATATCCATCCTATCTCAGTTGACTTTGAACTGGGTAAAAGAAGGTAATTGATTGTTCAGCAGTATTGTGTGATTTACAGCCTGCAGTATGGAATGATAAGGGAAATGAAACCAGAGAAAACACAGAGATAGCAAAATACAATGGGAGTGGAGACAGTTGTAAATTTTGTAAGGAACATATTACCTTACAGTGAGATCAACTGAATGTTTTTTTTTTACTAAATGAATTTTGTGCAAGTGTGAGTGTTTGAACTTAAAACAATAATGGGTTTCTAAGAACATGTAGGTAGATTTGTGGAACAGCAGCTCTGTTTTTGCTGAAAGCCTGAGTTCTGTTATAGCTGTTGAGAATTAGAAAGCTGCTGAGGGTTTGGATTTTGGTTTTTTAACTTGTGTGCGCGTGTTGGGCATTGTGCCTTCAAGACAGAGAAATTCTGACCTTAGTTTTGTTCTTAGCCCTTCCCTTTGGGAGAATTTCTTGGTGTGGTAGCTTAAAAAATTTTACCCTGCTGTCAAAGCTGCCATAAAGGTCTCTCCCTGGCAATTTATGTCCCTTGCTCTAACTGGTTATTGTTGAAAGTTCTTGAGCAAGGCCATTATTGTGAATGGAACACGAATACACATGTTTGAGCACCATGCAGGAGTGTTTAATCCTTAACACATTGGCCCATCCCTTGTTTTGTAGCTGCTGAGCTTGACCTCAACTAAGTAACTTGGCATTTGTCTCCCTTCTCTGTTTATAACTCCGCAGTAACTCTGCCTATGCTGTGCCAAAGGGATAGCAACATCTGATTAGGGTAAAAAGTAGGGAAGAGAAATGAGGCCTCAAATATTTATCTGCCCAGTTTTCATGGAGTTTAAACATTTCAGGATGCATAGTACAGGGCAAGTTTGGAGCTACGTAGGAGCTCACCTTTCTGTATTCGGTGGTTTTGTGTCTGAGTATGTAAAATAGTCAGAATATATATTGATAAGCTTGTCTTGACTTGCTTAATGTCATAAGATAGCACAAGTTCTCACAAAGACTAGTGCATAAAACCACACACTTCTTCTCTCAGCTTGGGAAAATTTTATCTCAAGTAACAGTAATATTTTATGTTCTGTTAAATTTTCTCAGTTTTCTGTTTTTAATAGCAAAACCTTAAACATCCATTTAGGTGTTTTTTGTGGGTTATTCTGTCAGTTATCCAGAATCACCTGTAATCTTTGTTTTCTGCATAGGCTGAATGTTTTAAAATGTGAAAGGACAAGAATAGAGTGAGTTGTTTTATAAATATGTATGATACAAAAATACCCTTAGCCTGAGTATCGTCTTTGCCAGTTGTTTGTAGGTTAGTCCAAACTTAATGTTCCTGAACTTCATGTGACATTGTGGACAAACTAGGTGCTTAATTATAGAACAGTATCATCCACACCCTGTAACTTTTACTAGTTGTAAATGTCATGCTTATTCTCATGGATAAAGTACAGAGGAGAATTGCAAGAAAAGGTCTTAATAAGCACATTTGAAGGAGTTAGGGTTTCTGAGGGTTTTGTTGTAGCTGTGTACCAAACTGAAAAACATTATTTGCTGTATTTTATTGTCCTGCTCTTCATTGCATCTCTTCCACACACAGGACATTCATCGCACTTTGAGAACTCATTTGAGGGATCCTCTTTTGATATTGGAGACATCTCTCTTGCACTGTATTCTGCCTTGTTCTCTTACTCTGGTTGGGATACACTCAATTTTGTAACAGAAGAGATCAAAAACCCAGAAAGGTAAATGATTTGAGCTTTCTAATTCTGGATAGTTCCCAAGTTGCTTGGTTTGTGGTATCATTGTCTAATGAGGTCTGAGCTTATGCAGAAGTGGGTAGAGCTGCTCTGTGCTTAGGTGGTAAGGCTGTGAACGGCCTCTAGCAAAGATTGACTAAACTCCATTAAAAAATAAAAAAAGAAGAAAAAAGGTAAGAATAAATAAGTCTGGATGGTTGCAGAATGCTGCATTCAGGGCTTGATAAGCTTTCAGTGCAAGGTGTTGCTACTCTTTGTCATAACATGTCAATATTGCAGTGGGACAGTGTAGTCTGTGCTGTGTTTATCTCTGCAGTCATTCTGCTTTCATATTTTAACATGTTAATGAATCTTTTCCATGAATTTATGCTCTAAAAGTGTGACTGACTAATCCTGGTCAGTTGTTGTTCTGTAAACAGATGCCTTTTATTTTAAAAATAGAATCCCATTTGATAATTGTTACTCCCTATTATAAGCAACAGCTCAGATTGCTACAGCTGAATGATAAAGAATGAAAGAGGTTTTGTTGTTTTGTTTATTTTTCAGTTCTACCAAATTATTTTGACTCTTGCAGTTTGTTCTGTTCTATATGTTGTTTTATGCTGAGCATTTATTTAACCAGGAAATGTATCTGTTTAAAAGATAAAATAACAGATAAGTATTTTAACTCTAAAAAAGCTTTTTTTAGTCAGACTGAATTTCAGATTGACAGTATTTCTTTAATCTTCTCTCAAAGATTTGTTACATGTATTCAGAAGAGATGTATGTTTTGTGTTTTTTTTAGAAGTCATTTGGGCCTTTCAAATTGTGGTGGTGGGGTTTTTTTTTCTGCTCAAAAGCTCCTTGTTTGAGAGCTGTTGCAATGCCTTTTTATCTTTTTTAAGTTAGTATATTGTTTTGTGTTACCAGTTTGGTAACTCTTGATTAGATGTATTGTTTTGAAAAACAATTTTTCTCACAGGATATTTAGCTGATGAAAATTTCTTCATAATTATTTCCTGTATTAGAGGCATCAGAGCCTAATATAATCTTTGTTCTTGGTAGCACTGCAGCTGTTAAAGTGAACTTCAAATTTCAGCTTTCTGCATTGAGAGTTCTTGGGAATAATGAGATATCCCAGGCTTCTATCAGATTACTGCAAGAATTACGTATTCTCCATGTCCATTTGGTTCGTGATGCTCTCATGCTTGTCCACTCAAAAGTTGAAATGCACAAGTTAAATTTGACATAGTTCCTTGGCTTTAATCTTGGATGATGCAAAGTCCTTAAAAGGCCATTTCATCTTTTTGTTACATTATATAACGTTTCTGAATTAATTTTTCAGTGGTTTTCTAATTTTGTTTCTTCTCTGTGCTGAGGTTCACAGATCTCTTACTCTGAGTGTCCAACCTGGAAGCAGAGTCAGAACTCCCAGTTACTAATTTACTGATTTATATGGGCGATTGTGCTGTATGTTTGTTTTTCTGCTTCCACAGCATCAGACAGACACAGCTGGAGTTCTGGGCCTCAGGAAATTTTTGAGGAAACTCACAAAGTTTTAGTCAGACTGATAATATTTATGCTTTATTGAGTTTTTGCATTCATGGCAAAAGCTCATCCATGTCACCATGGTGTGTTTGATGTCAAACTGGGCGGATGTGAGAGTAACAGTCTCAGTTCTGCTTCCCTTTTTGAAACATTTGAATATCCCTGCAAGGTTTTAGAAAAGAATGAGCCTGATTAAAGACAAAGCCTAATGCTAATTTGCTTCTGCTCTGTACTTTCTCTCTGTGGAGCTGCAGACTCAGGGCTGTCAGTTTATCTCAGTTAAATCTCATCTGCTTACATCTAAAGGTTAGCAGTGATTTCCTGTTGCTCTAGACTTTTTTTTCGGTATCACTTTCTACACACTTGTTTGCTAGTGAGATATACCAGATCATGAGATTCACATCTGTGTAGCAATTTTGGATCTTGCATCTCTGTCTTCTGCAGTTCTGCAGCCCATTTAGTTTGTTCTCTGCAGTGGTGAGTGCAAATGAGCAGGTCAGGGGTTTGGTTTGGTTTGGTTTAGTACATCTCCCTCTGTTCCCTAGGGAGAATGAGCGCAGTGACTCAGAGCTCTGCCTCTTTGGGCTCTTGTTGTGGTAATCCACGTGGCCAGTAGGAAATAGCTTAAAGCAAATAATCTTGAATGCTGTTATTACTGATCTGGAAACCTTCAAGTTAGGGTATTTGAAGAGCAGTTGCATAGAATCCCTTTCGACACTTAATTTAGGTTTTAAGTTCCCGTAAAAATTGGAATTTTTTTTCAGTATTCTGTATTAGAATTTTGAAAGAAACCAAACTCTAGTTCCAGAAATACTGTATTTTGAAATCTTTATTTTGGCTTCATAACTTTTCTGTCTCTTGTAAAGGATACAAATAAATACGTGTATTCCGTTATTAATGGATTTTTCTTTTCTGTGCTTGTGGGTTTGGTTGTTTTTTTTGTCTTACAGGAATTTGCCACTGGCTATTGCAGTGTCTATGCCAATTGTGACTGTTATCTACATTCTGACCAATGTAGCTTATTATACAGTGCTGGATGTCCAAGCTGTTCTTTCTAGTGATGCTGTGGCAGTGGTAAGTTGACCATGTGGCATCTTTTTGGGATGCATTTCATTATAAGGGACAAAACAGGGAAAATCCCTTGTTTATTATAATACTTAACTGAATACAGGAGGGCAGAACAGCTCACTGTAAATAATTTCATCTGAAGCAGAAAAGCAGTTGATGAAATCAGTCTAATAATAGTATATTATCAGCTTGATTAAAACAAGCACAGATGCATCTTGTTAATGTTATTTTGCGAAGTCACTAATTAGACTTGTGCACTTTGAGCTGTTGTAAATTAGACACATTAGTAGTTAATTGTCTCCTGTGTTACTTCACAGGACAAGGATGCAGTGTCCCTGAGCTGACAGGTGCAATGCATGTCTGTAAATGGATGTGTGGCAGCTCAGCTATGACAAAGTTGAGCTTTGTGTCTCCTTTTCAGTAGCTAAAATCACTGTCTTGCCAACATTGTATTAATTCCAACAACTTTGAATATTTTGAAATTAAACATTTTTGTATATGGAAGGAGGTTTGAATCCAACCCTGGGAGATTAGGGGAATGATTCATTGTGGCCCTGCCCAGTCTGTGGTCATGAACACAGTGAGTGGTAACATTGCAGCAGCAGTTGGTGGCCAGATAAAGGAGGGTGATGGATGCCTGAACCTGACTGCACATGTGAAACCCAGGCCTAAATCTTTATGATTTTATATAAATTTCATTCAGATGATCTTTGTTGACATGTTTTTTTACCAGAAGTGAGTATATATTTATCTTTGTGTGTGTGTGTATACATTTATGTATATACACATGATCTGTAATTTTACATGAAATTGTAATACTCAGAACTGGACAGATCAGGTCTTCCTCTCTAACATAGGATGCACCTGGACATGAAGTAAAAAAAACAGACTTAAGAATGGTGTACAGTCCTTAGTCAATCTAGTTGCATGCAGAGATAGTGGGTGATTTGGATAATGGAAAAAAAATATGCTTGTGATTTTCAAAGTTACTTTAGAGGTTTTAATTCTTGGGCTGGTTTTAATAGAACTTAACCGAACAAATGACTTCGGAAATCTAGAACCATAATTTTTCACTAGATCTCAGGTTTGTCAAATATTTGCACTTAAAAGCCGAACTAATATTCTATCTAAAAGGCATTTTTTCTGAGGCAAATCACCAGGCAAACAATGATCTTCTGATTTCCACTACTTATAACCCTTCAAGAATGATAAGGTAAAAGTGCAGCTGAAGTTTAATACTTCACACACAATTCATTGAGGATTCCTCTTCGTTGCTGGCATGAATTCAGCTCCCCAGTTTTATGAAACCATCTTTAAGTTTGATCTACTAATACATTAGCAAGTAGTGTGGACCTCTGGGAGAATATCTGTAGAGTGGAAGGAATTGACAGTGAGGACCTGACATGTGCAGTGTACATACTTTGGACTACTCTAAAGACTTTCCATGGACTGAATGCTTCTGTGTGGTTGGATTGCAGTAGGGGAGTGCAACAGGTAATGATCTTGTAGCTCATATTCCACTTGAGTTTGTTCTAAAAGGGAATCTACTTTAGCTCTGATGCTAAACGTTGTGAACCAAAAAGCAGTAAGTGGCAGTAATTCAGAGAATCGCTTCAAAAGTGCTTTTGTGGTCCAAATTCAAATAGTCATCATGCACTGGGTTTTCTACTGAGTAAGGGGGGGAAAAAGAGGTAATGACTATTTGAAAAACCTGCTATAATACAGAAATGTGAAAATCTTTATGGTGAAATTTCTCTGGGTGGTGGAAGTGAATTTTATCCACAGTGGAATCTTTAAGAAGACTTAGGGCATTGTGCTCAGTGGATGAATGAAGAAAAGAGGTGAGAATTAAGCTATTCAAAAAAATTAATCTGATCAAAATGAGTCACTTTTATTTGCTCACGTATTCTACATGTGATACAGGATACAGATTGCTGTAGTTTCTTTATAGCCCTTTATGTAGTTGTAGGATGAAGATTGTTAATAAGAAACATGGTACTAATACTGCTGCATTTTTGAGTCTTTTGTGTAGTAAAGCAGCAGTTGAATTTAATCCTTCCTTGTTGCTATTTGAGGAAGGAATGGAGTAGCTTTCTCCTTTTCAGTCAAGAAGCTTTGAGCTGTAGAGTCAGAGGGGAAGCTATTTCCAGTTTCTGAATGATAGGAGTAAAAGTTCCAAGTAAAAGAAATACAGTTGTATCTTTGCACATCACTTTGCAGACTGTCATGGTGTCTGGGAGGTAAAAGAAGTTTTACCAAGGGATTATTTGGGGGAAAAAAAGTGATAAAATGTCCTCCTTTTACTTCAGTATTGGCATCATTGTCCCAATGTTGGGGCTAAGAAACTGATTGTTTGAAACTCGCTTTTATTGAAGTAATTTAAGTAATACAGCAACAGGTAGCTTAGAAGTTCTGCAAATGCTCTTCAGGTGGTTGCTGACATGTCAAATCACTTCCTTTTCAAAGATTCATATCAGAGTTTCTCAGCTGAGTTCTGCTTTACTTCCTTAAGCAAACCATCACGACCTTTACTGTTACATTTATGCCTATGAATCAGATGCTCTGTAGCACAAACACAAATAAATAAAAGCAGACATTTTATCTCACCTTCCACTGTCACTGAACAATGTTTTTGGTTTTTTTTCCTCTGAGACTGCCATTGTATTTTTTATTTGTGAAGAGGACAGCTAGCTCCACAGGCACTTGTTGAGCTGCTTCATCTTCTAACAGGAAAGAACAGTGGCTGCCAGTGCAGAGCTTGTTACCTGCTTCCTGTGTTTGGTCATGTCTGGGTGATATTTGGCAGCTTACTACTTTGACTTGTGTCGTGGTTTAAGAGCTAAAAATGGTTGAAGCCAACAGTTGGTTGTCCTGCATTTCTGGCTGTCCTATTTCTTGGAGCTGTACAGCTTTGTCAGTAAACTGGGGATAAAGAGGATGACTCCAGTTGCATCTTTGAGTACCATCCTGTGAGTTCAGCATTGATAACTCAATTTACCCTGGTGTTCTCATATTCTAGAGCAGACTTGCTGTGCTTTGACATACTCCCTCAATGAACTGGAACGTGGGAGGCTGTGTGTTTTAGCTGTTTTATTCTTCTTTGGTGTATAGTTTAATAAATGAGTCTCTTTTTTTTCCTAACTGAATTCAGACAGAAATTTTTAAGTTATTCTTAGACCTTTTGGATATTACTTCTCTTTCTTCATTGGCCAGTCATTCACTTCTTTTTTGAGAGGAAAATTCTGCTTGTCTTTTGCTGTCAGTGTCATGTTCGTCTTCTTTGCTCACACTGGCACTTCTCAGTAAGGTTTCTTTGGATGAAATGCACATTCTGTACCTTACAATTGAAGAACTCTTCAATAGGAGCAGGCAGTTGTTTTTAGAGGAGAGCTGTTTAGTAAGTCATTTGCCTTTTTTCTTGAAGCTAGCTTAACTCACCACCAATGCAGCATTCCTGATGCCAGTTATGTGGAAGTTCTCTGGTTTTGGAGTCTAAGCTGAAAAGCTGAGCCAGAACTTGAAAGAGTGCTATGTAATATTTTCAGTATGAGAAAGGACTTTGGAAAACACTGAACTCTTATTCTACAGATAGATATCAGAAATGCTAAGAACCCGAGAAGACTTGGATCAAGTATCTTCAGCACCTCTGTGAGAACATAAACCAAACTGGTTTGCTGTTGGAGCTGATATCTGTAATCTTCCTGTGGGTCATGCAGAAGAGACAAGTTACATTGCAGTAGATGTGCAGTATATGAATGCAGCAGAGTAGTGCTGGTTTCTCTTACACTAAGATTGTATTCAGTGACCTAAAGGTGAAGAGGGAATTTCTTGCTGGACCCTGCACTGCACTGATAGCTCTTTCTCCAGGAAAAGGCATTGCCAATAATACAAAGAGAGAATGATGTTGGTCTGAGTAGAATCAATTGGTTGAAACAAGAATTACAGGAAACAGGAACATCTAAATTGCTCTCTTTTGCACCTTCACTATATTCTGACTCTGTTTTCAGTTGATACATGCTCTTGCCTTTAATATATGTGACATTAAATGTCATTTGGTCAGGATGAAGAGATGTCATACAGGATCTTGATAACATAATCTATGTCAATGGAAGAAAACTTCATCTACTCAGTGGCTTTTGTGTGTGTGCGGGTTCCTGATTGCCATAAATTAATTTCATTGTTTTCTTTAGGAAGTAGCACCTCAAAGGCCTGAGAAGCTCAAAGCTGAGAAAACACCCTGTGGTTCTGACTGCCAAATCTTCCTGTATTGTGTGAATCTATTTATACTCTGCCTCAAGAGAAATATCAAAACAGAATTTATTGCACTTCCAAAATACCAATCAGATTGCTCATATATTTTAATCCCCTTTACTGTTCTGTGTGATTTTTAGGGTAAGAATGTTATAGAACTGAGTATGGAAAAGCTCCTGTGAAATAGGATCTTGTAACAAGCTACATAAAGAGGCTCTGTAGATGCCTTTTAAACCTTCCTTAACAGAAACACCTTATAATCTTTGGATAGTTTTGTGAGTTTCTTACTCATGTTAGACTCCAGTCTCTTGGCATTATCCATCCAGTCAGTACTGTTTAGTGCTTTGCTAGCCTAGCATGTGCTTGCAGCTCCACACACTCTCAGCATAGTCTGACATTTTTTCTGTAGCTCTAAGCACATTTTGTGTGCAGCTGTGATGAAACAGTTCTCATCCTGTGATTTGTAACATAAATGTGAGTCTTGCTCATTGTCCATGTGCCTGAATTACTGAGTGTGAGGCAGTGTGTGTTTTGTGGTGGCAGCTCTTTATGCAAGGCTATTCCCACTGCCTTTAGTTCAACTTGTTTGTAATAGAACTGTTGTTTGGACCTTTAAAGGGACAATAAAGTGTTCTTGCAAACCATTCACAAGTTACTAGCTGATGATCATGAGATCAAACTAACCCAAGACAAAAATAAAATGTAGTGAAATCAGTCATTCATGTCTTGAAACAATGCTGTAATTCAGTTTTTGACCATTCTTCTGGGAGTAACGTAACATTTTAGTCATGATGAAATAAGGGCAGTTCAGCTGAGAAGTGCATTGCTGAAAGCCTCTTCCTTCGTTATTATTCCCTGTTGATGGTTTGGAAAAAAAATCAGAACTAAGGGGAACAATTCCAGCTGCATGTCCTACAGTGTGCATGTATTTATGTATACCTTACATGTCCAGTGGATGGGAGGGCATAAAGGACTTTATCTGTAACTGCAAGTGTTATATCAGCCACTGAATTCTCTGTTTCCTAGCTGTTAGAAGCAGTTATAGTTCAAGTCTGGACTACAGGACTTGTCAGACTATAGCAGAGACGACAATTTAATCTCTTAATCCTTCTTGCTCTTTAGACTTTCTCAGAAGAAACCTGAGAAGAAATCCGTCCCCATAGTGGTGGCTTTCTCCTGTTATGGTGGACTAAATGCTTCTGCTTATAGCTGCCTCCAGGTAGGCTCCTCTGTCATCCTTGCATACCCTTGCAAATGCTCCATTCTTTCCCCTGTTGCCAGCTCATTTGTTTTTATAAATGCACTTCACTACTCCCAGAAGTAGTGGCAGTAAAGTGGAATTGGTGAGGTGCTCAGTTCAGGGCCCAGGTCTAGTGGAGGATCCATGATTGTACAATTGCAATTTGAGCAGAAAGCAGCCACTAACTCTTTGCCCTCCTTTTTTTTTATTTTCCTCTTGGTACAGTGCAGGTTAGTGTATGTGCTTGATAACTTGATTGCTTGGTGTACTTTTCTCTGCCCTACCTTCTTATGCGAAATAACCCTCTGGCATATGCACTCAGTGGATGTTTATTGTGGCTGCTTTTACTTACACGTCAGTAACTCTTTCAGCAAGAGACACTGTAGAGGTCTTTGGTTTTGTCTTTGTTCACAAGGGAGTATAGCTCAGCTTTGGAGAAGACATTTCTTGGTATCTGTTGAAATGAGAGTGTTGAAGGATTTATAAATGTGTACTCACAGTAGTACATGAACTTGGCTGATTTTTGTTAGAAATGGGGGTGAAATCCTGTCAGAAAACACCTGCATAAAGGCAGGTGGGTCTTTGTGTCATGTTAAGTTAGTTAATATCACTAGAAAGTTTAGCCAAGCTTTAGGTACCTTTCAACTTTGTTTTGCTGAAAGATCATTTTGCAGGCAGATTTACTTGGCAAGCCAAGCTGAACTTTGCAGATTGTTCTCAATTAAAATACTCTTTTGCAGTACCTCACTTAGGGGAAAGTTAAGCTCTTGAAGTTTCTCCACCCTTTGTTCTGTCAGGAATTCCAGCTACAGCATTAGAAAGTTTATAGGAAATGACAGTGTTTGGCGGAGGCTGTCACTAGTTATTCTTTCTTCTGAAGAGTCAGACTTGTAGAGATGT
>NW_008673269.1:20551-25475 GCF_000695815.1 Acanthisitta chloris
CTGGATCAGCAGTTGTTGCAGAACACAGCTTGTGTCCAGAACACATCACATGTGTAACATTTTGATCTGTATGTAATTTGTGGTTTCTACTGCTCAGATGAGTGATCATTGTTTTCCAAGATGTGTGAAACAGCATTAGCATGTCTTAGAAAAATTGGCTATACATTACAGGATGGAAATGGCTTTTGAGTTAGTCCTGCACTTATCATTCCACACGGGCCCATTACTAGCTGTTTGAAAAGGAAATGGAAGATTCCTGTTGGGGGGAAGAGGTTTCTCCAAATGACATATTAGCTGATTTGCATCCTTTAGCATAAGATTATTTATACATTTTCTCTCTCTTCTTTAACTTCAGCTGTTAATATTACTTATCTAAATGCTTATCCTTTAGGCAATCTTACTAAACATCTTAATTCTCTAACATCTTGTTGAGTGAGCTCTGTGTCTTAGCTTTGTATATTTTAAAAAAATCCTCCAGCAGTTTGAAGTTTTGTGTCTATAATTTCCTTTGCTGTTTGGCTTCAGAATTCAGCAGTCCAGGTTCAAATCATCCTTTAAAATATTACAGCAATTCCCTGTTAGAATTTTCATCTTGTCCTCGTTCTTACTTGTTCTGGAGAAGTTGTCTTAATTCATTCACTGGATCATTACGAGTCACATTCTGCTTCACAAGTGCAGGTTTCTCAGAGCTGCATTTAGATCCAATAAGGATCCCAGAGAAGTACTTTGGGTTCTAGCAATTATTTATTCTTCAGCAGCAGAAATCTTTTATATGCAATAATGTAAGTTACTAGTTGCAGTTTGAATTGACTGAAAATGGGTAATCCATGGTATGCAGAACATATTTCTTAGGGCATGGTCTTTTGCTAAATTAATGTTCTGATTCCAGCATGAAATAGAATTATTATGGATTAGTTCTTTTATACTTGTGTCAATTTTTATAATTTCTGTGGGAATCTGTTTGAATTTTCCACCTCTGTGTTGCAGCTCCATTTTGAGGGAAGCTGTGCCGATATGTATAAACAAAAAGAGCTCAGGAAGAGAGAAGACAGGTGCTTTGAACCTTTTGGCAAGGTTCCCACCAAAGTGATTATATGATTTTGCATTGTCCCTTAGCAGCAGGAGATTCTGTCTGCCTTTGCTGACTAAGTGACACAAAAGAATGGAATACATTTTGCTTTTTAGTACAGATGATGGTTTACAGCTAAGCAGAGTTGAACCTTGACCTGGATAATGAGCTGAATAAAGCCACATTGTCAACCCAGACAAAGAACAGGAAGCTTTAGCTGGCCAGGTTTTATTTATGTCTGTGAATTTCTCAGCATTTTATGGTTTTAAGAGTGATATTATAATACGGGGTTTTATCTCATGAAAATCACTCACTTATTTAAAAAAAAACTCCACCCAACAATACTAAGTAATTTAGGCTTTTTTGACCTACAGAAACATTAGGAAAACAGATCATAATGCAGTGCTCTTGTTCCTGGAGTAATTAAATCTGTTTGACTACTGTTAAATCCAGGTAACTTGATACGGTACAAATAAAGGCCAGTTCTGAGTGTTAATCACCTTAGCTTGTAAATGTTATGATGAAGACCAGTAGTTTGAAGGGGTCAAGAGAGGATGAGCATTGTTTTCGTGAGCAGAAAACATGAGTCAAGGTGCTGGACTAAAGTTTGTGCTTACTTAGAATTCATAAATAAATACAAAAGCTGTGTGCTTCTTTGTGCTGCACAAAGGGATTGTCCTCACTATATTACTATTTTTTTCATACAAGCTTATTATAAAAGTTCTGATGTTCTTGTTTTAATTATGGTTTTGGGTTTTTTTTTCCGATATTTTCATGTTTCCTTTTTCTTTTCCCTTTCATCAGACATTTGCTGACCAAGTATTTGGTGTCATGAGCTGGACAATTCCCATTGCTGTAGCCTTTTCTTGTTTTGGTGGACTTAATGCTTCAATTCTAGCATCATCAAGGTAGTGCATATCTCTCTCAGTTTGACAAACATGTTACATTTTTACATGTTACTGTTATGCTCATCTGTTACGAGAGTGGCAGAAATACTTAACTGAGCCTATAACGAATAGCCACGATAAAATAATAGACCTCAAACCTCTGTGTGTGTACATTGTGTATGCATACACTGTACATTGTGTGTGTTTACACGTTGTACATGTGTACACTGCCCTATATCCCCAAAGTGTTCTGAGTGTATGCAGAGCACAGCTAAAGATCAAATGATTGTTGTCTCTGTGGTGATTATTCTGATTATTTGGATTACTTTCTATTTTACTTGATACAATAATTCTACATGTTCTTGTTTTCAAATGTATTTACTTAAAACTTACTTGCATCAGTATTTTAAAGCTTTTTTTTTTTCCGGAACAAAATCTGGAAAAGTTGCTACTGCTATTAAGCTGCAGTCAGAAAGCTTAGGATACAGTATAGAAGCTTTTCTGTGAGCACTGATTGTGGATGTGACCATCAAAAGTTGTGAATAGATTTTTTTTTTTTCAGGCATTTTAAGATCCTTCCTGTCCATTGACTGTATTTGCAATGCCTCTATATTGAGAACAAATATGAACATCATCTGGTGAAGGAGTCAGTACAGCACAGTTGACAATAAAATTGTGTTTGCTTTTTGAGCATGTGGTTGAGAGACCTCATTTTAGCAACCTGTCAATCTCTTCTGGTTGGCATTGAAAACTGTTCTTCTATAGGCTGGAATGTTTTCAGTGCTAGCTTTTAGAATTTTGTGAAACAAATGTGTTTCAGTCACTGTGCAAGTTGTCTATTTTACCTGTAGGATCATTTTTTTAAAATGGGTGTTAACTGCATGTTTCTAAAAGCTTGGATGTCTTTTAGTGGTTGTGGTACAGTACATCTTTACAAGAAAGGTTGAATCCAGGTTCCAGTTTAAAGTATGGAAATACAGTGGTGTAAATATTTTGGACTGGTATTATTCTCTGATTTTCTATAATACATTCTCTCTCACCTGTAGGCTCAACATGTGTTTTCTGACTATTTTTTTCCAGGCTATTTTTTGTAGGATCTCGGGAAGGCCACCTTCCTGATCTGTTGTCCATGATCCACATAGGGAGGTTCACACCTGTGCCAGCATTGCTCTTCAATGTAAGTTGTTATTGCTTTACTTTTCAGCTGCTCAGGTGTGACTATTTGAATATTTAAAGAAAAGCTTTAAAAACTTCATGAGGGAACTTCAGATTTACTGTCATCAAGGTGGTTTTTTTAGACATAAAATCATGTCAAACACCAGGGAGTATAAGGTGTTCCTTTAAGGCAAAAACCAGCATAAAGAGTAAGTTTCAAACTTTTGTTGTTACTCTCACTCTGTTCTTTTCTGACAGTGTGTTATGACCCTTGTTTACTTGGCTGTGGAAGATGTCTTCAAGCTTATTAATTACTTCAGTTTTAGTTACTGGTTTTTTGTTGGTCTGTCTATTGCTGGACAATTATATCTACGTTGGAAGGAACCAGATCGCCCCAGGCCTCTTAAGGTAATACTTACTGCAGAGTTGAGTAAAATCCCTGTTTTCCACATAATGTAAAAGTACTGTTTAAAATCTGGACCATACATATTATGTCTAAAGGTTACAAATTGATCAGGACATAGAACATGTCCATTTTATACTGTACTATGAAAGTTAGCTTGTCTGCTAACTAAGAATAAGAAATTGTTGTAATAGTACACTGTTTCATTATATGCTAGTTCAGTCAGTATCCCTGCTCTCTGTCAACTGGAGAATGTCTCAACAGGCTAACATAGTAGTAAGCCTTTATTCTTGGATTAGAAGTGTCTCATTAGGAATGCTTAAGTAATTCTGTCAGTGTGGACCACATTTAGCACCGGTGATACCTGATCCTCTTAGGACCTTCTCATGCTTTAAGGTGGTACTCCTACACAGAAAAGTCATTTTTGTTTCCTGAGTTTTATTGGATTTGTCTAAAAACACTTTGTGCCACTATGCAGCACAGCAGAACAGTTACCCTCTTTGATTCTTTTTCAATTTCTAGCAGCAGAATAATTCTGCTATTTGCTTATGTTTCTCAATAGCCAGGTGATCTGTAAGAGGAAGAGCAGGTAATTTCACAAAGGGGTTGAGAGGGAACAGTCTGTATCAGTGCTTGTAACTGTAGACACTGACTATTTCAGTAACACTGTTGTTTTTCTGTCTGCAGCTGAGCCTGGCTTTCCCCATAATATTCTGTATATGCACAGTGTTTCTGGTGGTAGTGCCACTCTATAGTGACACTATAAATTCATTGATTGGAATTGCCATTGCTTTATCTGGAATTCCAGTCTTCTTCTTGGGAGTCTATTTGCCTGCATCAAGGAGACCTCAATTTATTAACAAGATTTTAGGTAAGTTTCTTTGTACCTGCAGATGTTGTTAGGAAAGAGGAAAATTAAGTAGGTAAATCTTGAGTTTGTTGAAGAAAAGGGTTGTGGTGGGCACCAGCACCCCCAGCAGGATAAGGGAGAGAATAGAAAGAACAAAGGTGAGACTTGTTGGTCAGGTTAAAGACAGTTTAGTAAGTGAAGAGGGGAAAGAAAACCTGCTGCTGCACGAGCAATCACCACATCCTGCAGGCAGTTCAATGTGCAGCCAGTCTCCAAGCAACAGCCATACTGAGACACTGTCCCGTGTGCACACACTTCTTGCTCTACCTGTTTTTATTGCTGACCATGACATTATGCAGGATGAGCTATCCCTTTGCCTAGCTTGGGTCAGCTGTCCATTGTCCCTCCAGACATCCTGCCCCTCCCATCTTGCTGCAGGAAGGGCAGACTGGGAGGACAGAAAAGAAGCCTTGAGACTGTGCAAATGCTGTTCAGCAATAGCCAAAACATTGGTGTTTTACTAGCCCTTTGTGAGCCACAAATCCAGAACACTGCAGCAT
>NW_008673269.1:25601-32962 GCF_000695815.1 Acanthisitta chloris
ATACGCTTTTACACTCATTATTTCCTGTCTATTTTAAAAGACTGTCCACTTTCTATCCACACATTTTGTCCTTGGGTTTTATACATTTCTCTTCAATCAAGCACATTTTAAGCAAGGTTGTTGACTATAAAAGGGCTGAACATTCTTGGTAACACGAGCTAACAGTCCAGCTTTACTGAATCAGTTGCTTGAGAATGGATAGATTTTGTGAGTCCCAAATGGAATTTTTTCCTTCCACTGAATTGCAGCAGTTAAGTGACACATTTTTCTCCAGCAGTGCACTGTTGTCACTGTTACTGTGTGAGATAATCATGCTGAGGGATGTGGAAAGAAGGTTTATAGCATAATCTTGAAAGAAACGGGATGTGGTGCTGTAGCAGTAGCATATATAAATACTCAGTAATCTTGTAGCTTTCCTGTGTGATACTAGTTTTATGTTTTTATTTTACCAATATTACACTCTTAAGTATAGACTAAGGTTTTACTTTTATTTATTTATGTTATTAGTTAAGATTAAGAGGGAGCTGGGGCTGTTTAGCTTGGAGAAGGCTCAGGGGAGACCTTATCACCTTCTACAACTCCCTGACAGGAGGTTGGAGTCAGGTGGGGATTGGTCTCTTCTCCCAGGCAACCAGCAGCAGGACAAGAGGGCACAGACTCAAGCTCTGCCAGGGGAGGGTTAGGTTGGATATTAGGAAGAGATTTTTTATGGAGAGAATTATCAGACATTGGAATGTGCTGCCCAGGGAGGTGGTGGATTCACTGTCCCTGGTTTCTAAGATGAGACTGGATGTGACACTTCGTGCCATGGTCTAGTAACCACAGTAGGGTTGGACTTGATGATCTTGGAGGTCTTTTCCAATCTGGTTGATTCTATGACTCTGTAATTTTACTTCAGTTACTTCTCAGGGTGCCTGGTAGCAACACAACAGTTTTAAACTCTGTGTGTTAAAAATAACTGAGTGGAAGAGAGTTTTTTTTATGAACTATTATTGTTTCCCTTAAGAGAAGGGAGGCAGCATTCCTGGCAGCTTTCATTAGTGGGAAGCCTTGTGTACTTGGAGTTGAGATAGGAGGTTGTTCCTCTAATCTATCTGCCATTTCCCGTGCAGGTGCAGTCACACGGAACATGCAGCTACTCTGTTACTGTGTTTTAACAGAGATGGACACAAATGAAGAAAAGAAGTCAGAAATCAAATCCAACTAAAATTTAAAGCCATTACAAGAAGCAGGAGGGAGGAAAAAGCAATTATAACAACAAAAGGGAAGAGCTGGAACTGGAAAAAATGGGAAAACTGCTTTCAGTGGTCTTTTAGTAATACTGAGAATGTACTTACTTGCAGTTGGATTCCCACATAGATCTTGCCCTCACATCACCCTCCTAAACTGTGGCATATTTTCACGGCATGTTTTCGTTGGATAATGATTCCCTACTCATTTCAGGCACACAAGGTGTGCATCAATATGGTTCCTTCTTCAGAATTGGTATTAAAATGGTAAGAGCTAATGGATCAAATTAGGTTTCTGCAGAACCAGACGGTGAAGTAATGCATTTTTAAGTTAGACTGAAAACCACTTTGACTCAAAAGACCAAGTCATTTCCAGCTTAATTCTGATGGATGTTTGCATGAAGTGATTTGCTGTGCTATCTCCGTTCTTAGCCCGGAAGAAAACTGGTCACAACAAACTACCTACTCTGTCATCACGAGCAGAAAAATGAATCGAGTTGTGCTACATTATTTAAAGACTGACCCAACCTTTCTATCTTAAAGATAACTACTTTATTTAGTACTCTGCGTGGAATTGTGGTACCTGACTGCAGGAAGGATTCAATCAACAAAGCACCTTGGTACTAAAGATTTGATTAACACTTGATGATTCTGCCTTGTTAGCTTGTTAGTACTTGGTCAACTTCTGTTAGGCTTTATGAAACTTCCAAAATTAAAATGTTCCCTTTGAAGCCTGTAAGCATTTATTTCTGAACTGTTCAGCCTTGTTACCACAGCAGTCAGAAAATTCCCTTCAGAAATTTCAGTGCTATTCACTAGAAAGACCATTCAAAACCTCACAGAAGAAACACCTTCCTTTATATTTCTATAGCAAAAGTTCTGTGGCAGCAACTGTTTCCTGAAAGCTAAGTAGCAGGGAGAGAAAATAGAAATAAAAACAGAAGGAAGAAGTACGACTGCAGTGTACAAACATGCTAATTAGTAGTGTTTGTAGTTTCAAAGCTGTAAGCCTAACATCAGGACTCTCTTGATGGTGAATTTTGGTGCAGCAAAAGGCCACAAGAAGCCAGTCTGTTGGTTAGCCAAGTGAGATGCACTTCAAAAACCTAGCTGGAGTTTTTACTTTCTCAGGATGTTTACCTCGGTTGACCTGAGTTTGGCCACAAGTATGGTTTTGTGCAATTGAGTTAAACTAAATCTTGTACTCACAAGATTGTGGCTGAAGCAATGCACACTTCAAATTGTGCACCACATTTGCATCAGCCACTTGAATAATAGTGTGAAGACCTTGGTCGTAGAGTCTAATAAAAGGTGTAGATAATGGCATATGATGGTAGATGGTAAAGACTGACATAAAATAGGATCCTGGGTTACCTTTACGAAGCAGCATTGGGATTTAAGGTAGTCAAATTCTACCTGAGCATCTTTGTGCTGTGCACAGTTGGCATGTAAATGTGTAGGGTCTTTATACACTGTTTAATATGAATTTATATTTAGCTGTTCAAATACAGCTTTTTTAACTTGCAAATGATTAGCATAAATTTAGTGTCCAGGTTGAGACATCTGTCCAGTGTGCAAGCATAGCTTTAACAGCCAAGGGTTGTGGCATAGACTAACAGCCAGATCAGCCATATTAACCTGTGAAACTACAAAAAAGTTATTTTGCTTCCACTACTTGGGCATCACCAGTTGAAACTAACTGACCTAAAGTCACTGCTGCAACCTACAGCTCATGAATGATGATCTAACATCCTGTTAGCTATTTTTCACAGATTCAAGTAGGAGAGTTCTGAAATACTTAATGTGTCCAAACAGGTAGGATTAAGTGGTTTTAGAGATGTGTGAATGCAAGTTAAAATAGGGACATGGCTCTAGCTGTACCAGGTTCTGTAATCTTTGAATGAGCAAAGAAAACTTACTAAAAATTTTTTTTTATTTACAATTTAAATGCACATTGTGCTACTCCAACAGTAAAACTACTGGGGAGAGTAAGGGGCAGGTCATGACATTTCATGTGCTGAAACACTTGTAAAGAAAGTAACTTGACACTTGGGAACAAATGCAGTAGGAAGCACTAGGACTGACTGCCTTTCTCCAAGACTTCCACTTGCTACCAGGGCAGACACATTGATCTTGTGAAATGTGACACAGTAGTTAGTCATGACCAGAAGGGCTGCTGCCAACAGGATCTCCATATATAATAACATGGAGGTATGGTCACTACAGGTACAAATCCTTGGGCATGCAGCTTTGGGGAAAAAAGAAATCCATGAAAAGATCTCTCAGAACTTTAGCACACAAAATGGGCAGAAAAATCTATTTTATAGCATCTTACGCTTGGAACAAAAATTTGTGTCGTCAAGTAGCCATGATCACCAGATTATCATCTACCAGCTGAAGTTGGCTGCTCCAATAGCACATTCTGCAACAGTAGAATTTCATCTTCAGTATGCATTTCATCTTCAAAAAAAGGCAGTTAGTCAGAACCCAAGTCTTCGATCTCATCATATCCAAATTCCTGTAGAACCTCCTGTCGGTATTTATTCCATGTTCTCCTCCTGTAACATTGGTCCTCATCACTGAGGCTCTCTTCAGAGTCTACAGAAAACATCAACACTTTCAGGTTATCCCTTCTTTTTAGTTAAATAGTTACATTAATCAGACTTTTTTAAGCTTCTCGAATAACTAACCAAGTCTGAACAACTTCTGTATGAGGTGAGGTTTGAATTGGTTTGAAGGCAGAGGCACTGTCTCACAAGCATGTGGAACTCAGTCATAGATTCCTTCTCAAAGCAAGGAATCCTTTGCAAGTGCAGCAGCCTGAAACTGACCTCCTGGTTTTAACTTCGCAAAAACGCTAGGATCTCTTCTACCTCCAAGAAAGATAATGCTCCTCTAAGCAGATTTCGCCCAGTAAAAGAGCAGAATACTACCCCAGCAGTGCTTGGTTAAGTTGCATTTTTAGAGATGGCATGTAAAAAGGATGGGATTTATACATGAACAGCATGAAAACAAACAGCATTTATGCCAGACACACCTTTTTCTCCATCACCATCTTCCTCGTGTAAGAATTCATCTTCTTCAGGATAATCATTACGCCAGTTATTTTCATCATTTTCATCATCTTCATCTTCATATACTTCCTCTGGAACAGGATCATCATGTACCTGCATGTCAACACAAAACATAATGTTCATTTTAAATATATTCAGCATTAAATGGGTTTTTATCCACCTGTGCAATACTCTACAGACAGAAAGAGCCAAGAGCTCCTCACTGACAGCACACATAAGGAATTCTGCAGTTACACAAAGCACACTGCATGAAACTCTGAGTTGCCATGTCACTATATTCACCATAACACTACAAATCTGCTGTAGGTGAAAAATCAGTTATGTCATGCATTTATATGTTTCACTTCAGCATTTAAATGCTAAGGTTAATGTCTAACTTAATCCTCTCACTTCAGCAGTAGTGTAATAGATCAAAAGAAGTAGCTTCAGGTTCCCAATATGCGAGTCTATTGATCACAGTATCTATAAAATGAAAGACTAAAGTTTACATTAAACTTCCTAACTCCACAGTCACTGAAGGACAATTCTATTATATATCTCATATGAAGATGAAATTCAAGTCCTCAAATATTGTAAAAGTTCTGCCCTCCTTGCTCCTCTCTGCACTCAGCCATATTCACAACTACATTTTAATTGCTGCTTCCTAATCACAAATGAGACATGAATCACTCAAGTTTACACTTGTGTGCCAAAACCGAATTGGCAATTTGAAACCAGACAGATTCTTCTGATTATATGAGCACCATGCTTTATTTTTATTATATTATTATTGCCATATCATAATGTCCTTGAATCAACAGTAACCTGCAGAACACAGGACTGGCAGCTACAAAAGGCTTAACGCAGAAGTCTGAGCACATGTGTAGTATCTATCTCAAACGACCTTTCTTGGCATGGCAACTTTTAATGGCAGGACATTAAGCATGTTATTTGTAGCCTTTCTATTTAAGAAACATCATTTTTTCCGCAACCTTACCCATTCATATTCTTCTCTATAGGGCTGTACAGAAAGGATATTTTCGATCCAGCCAGGGGCTGATGTTTCCTTATAGTAGATGTCATAAACATACTCATCTTCTTTGTCACACTGTTCTTTTTTAGCATCTTCAGAAACATTTAAACGCTCACGGATCATCTCTACTGCGTTGCAAAGAATCACATCTGGATCAATCTTCTGCTGAGAAAAAATAAAAAATGTGTATTTCCACTAAAGTCATGTAGACAAAGTCTTAGTTACAGCCAAGTGTGCTTTGTAGCTAGCCAAGGATGACATCCTGAAATCTGAGACCAAAACACTTTCTCATTTTCCTGCTTTTAGAACATTAGCAACGTACAACAGAAAGACACTGAAGAAGTTTCCAATTACTGCACGTTTCAGTAGTACATGTTTCAGATAACAGGAGAAACCTTCTGTGACCACTTCATATGAAGAGGTTATGAATAACCCCATAGAACCATTCACCTGTTTCTGATGACATTGGTTGGAAAGATAAGTTTTAAGACAGCCTGTGCTGTGCAGAGATTATACCTGCAGCACTGCAGGGAAGATGTAGGTACAGTAGTGTGGATAATATGCAAACAGGTTACAATACAGAATGTGCACGAGAAACAAGGGAAGTGTGATGTGACAGGTGAACAGGTAAAGGCTAATAGGCCCTGCAGATAGGCTTTTTATTAACTTTATTTCCTCATTTCAACATTAACACAGAAGAAATTTCTTCATGCTTTCTCCTCCGTAATAAATTAGTTGCAATGTATTTGCTTCAGTGACCTGCACTCCAAGGACTACACAGGCAGTTTTTTGCTGCCACTTTTTGCCTGCTTTTCAGAATATGTTGTCCAGTCCTCACTGGTGTCTCCTGGACTAGTTAGTTCTGAGGAAGAGCTACAGAACTTACACATCAGAACAGGGCACAGAGAAAACAGGGTGGTGTCAGCCCTTCCTGTAGCAGCAGCTCCACACACTGTCTCAACAACATTAGTGCACTTAAGCATCCTCAAGAAAGTTAGTCTCTGTACAATACTCCGATTTGCAAATACCTAGTTAAGGCTCCCGTTAAATAGTGGAATACTTACAATGCAAACCAACATCCACAGCAGTCAGTCTGCCCACGTGTACCACTCAACAGTGATACCAAAGCACTTCAAGCACACTAAGTTTATTTGCTGACCTGTAGGTTCGCAGAGGTTACACTGGAGTCTCCCACCATCTCTTCTTCTTGTACAATATCAAACAACTGGAATTTCCCACAGTCCGAGCTCTTCTCAACACCACCACTCTCCTCATGTGACGAATCCTTTGCTCCAGAGTCTGACCTGTCCCCATCAATCGAGGCCGTGCTGTTTATGACAGGTGTAGCTGTGTCGGTACACTCAGGTCGGTGACTGGCTATGACACGGTAGCGATTTTCCTTCCTTTTGACTTGCTTGGAGGAGCGAAGCTCCTGAAGGATTCTCTGAGTGCTCCCCAAAGAGGGTCGCAGGCTTTGCGCTGCCTTGTCTCGTGTGATCGCATCCTTGACGTATTTCTGAACTGGGTCATTCTGAGGAACAAAGGGGAGGAGGAATATAATGACACCATCAACACAGCAACTCATACTCCTTCCTAGAACGGATTAGCAACAACTATTACTGGTGCAGTAAAAACCACAGCACCAATATTCCTAACAACATTCAAGTAACTTCTACTTTTACTTTGAGCAATGCAACTATCATAATACTCTCTTGATATGAGGGGGGAAAGCAGAAGATACAGAAATTCAAAGACTGTTTCAATTTGATTTTTAAATAAATTTGTGGTACAGAATAACCATCTAAATAAAAAAAAACAACATGCCTTTGGAAGACTGAGACGGACCTAAATTTAAGGCATGACCTTTACAGTGTCCTATAAAGGGTATTTCCCAAGACAGACCAGTTTCATACAGAGTAAAAGGCTGGAGAGCAGACAGTAGTTATCCTTATAGGGCTGAGTTTCAGCACCTCAAACAGCAGAAATTCAGGCTTTGCTGACTGCTCTGTGGTCTCTTAAGTGAATCATAGAATCACAGAATCAACC
>NW_008673270.1:0-280 GCF_000695815.1 Acanthisitta chloris
GGAGGGAATTGTGCGTGGGATAATCGGCATGGAGAATAACCCAGCCCTGGGCTGCAGCCACAGCACTGTGGGCAGCAGGTCGAAAGAGGTGATTCTTCCCCTCTGCTCTGCTCTGCTGAGACCCATCTGGAATACAGCACACAGATCTGGTGTCCTCAGCATAAAAAGGACATGGAACTGTTGGAGCAAGTGCAGAGGAGACCACGAAGTTGCTAAGAGCACTGGAGCATCTCCCTGTGAGGACAGGCTGAGGGAGTTGGGGCTGTTCAGCCTGGAGAAG
>NW_008673270.1:474-977 GCF_000695815.1 Acanthisitta chloris
GTGTCGATACCCCAACCCTGGAAATGTTCAAGGCCAGGTTGTACAAAGCCTTGAGCAACCTGATCTAGTGTGAGGTGTCCCTGCTCATGGCAGGGGGGTTGTGACTAGATGATCTTTAAGGTCTGTTCCAACCCCTAAAACTCTATGATTCTATCCAGATTGACTCACACCTCAGTACTAGGAATGTGACAGGAAGGGCATGGCTTCGCTGAGCCTTGATAATGCTTCTACAAAACACTTTCACCTGCATGAAATATATGTGAAATCACATAAATGTCATTGCATGAAATGCTATTATAGAACCATAGGAATGTTAAGGGGTTGGAATGGACCTTAAAGATGATTTATCTAGTCCCAACCCCCCCTGCCTTGAGTAGGGACACTCACTAGTTCAGGGTTGCTCAAGGCTTTGTATTCAACCTTTGAACACTGCTAAATTAGAGACAATGTATATGTAAATAGCATATATTAAGGACAGATATAAATAGCATCTATTAAATGCA
>NW_008673270.1:1371-3009 GCF_000695815.1 Acanthisitta chloris
TAAATAGCATGCAAGACTATTTTTAAAGCAAGTCTGCTTTTTTAATGCAGAAAACAAATGAGTGAATTTTTCATTGGTTTCAATTATCTTTCAGCTTCAATCATTGTAGTGAATTTTAAGGAGGATTAAACATTAGCAGTAAAAAGAGGATTCTTTTGGCACGTGAACACGGTGAAATCATGTACAATGAAGATGGATAGTCAGACTGGCTAATCAAAACTCTCCATGCTGCAGTGTTTTCAGAAGCAAGGCAAGGCAATAAATTTTCCAGTATGTGGGTCTCCGTACTTCTTTCTGCATGCAGCCATTATGCAGACAGCCACATGTCTGATCCAAAAGTGATGAAGGCTTGTGCAACCTGGAGCAGCATTAAGTTGCTTGCTTAAGTTGTCTGCTATTAGTCAAAATTTGGCTCTAAAAGAAGTTAATGAAAGATGGATAGTATTTGCTCAACCAATTATATTATTAATATTCTATTAGTATTAATCTGTTATTAATAGTCTAATATATTGGACTAATGGGAAAATAGCAAGCATGAAAGCACTAATACAGTTGCTGCAACAATAAACTATGTCAATGTCAGGCACCACATATACTGGGGGAGGTTGTGCAACAATAAAATGTAATAGAGTACCAATAAATCACCTTATTTTTTAAATATTACAAGTAGTCAGGCACTTAACTCCATTCATCCCAAAGGAATGTGACAAGAACTACACCAACCAAGAAAAAAACTAATATCCAAAACGCACCAAAGTGGCATATCAGATTTTAAAATTCTGGCAAAATAAACAATATGATTGTACCATGACCTCAGGTACCTAACACACATCTGACTTCAGAGCATCTCAGAAAAAGGAGCAAGAATACAGGTTCTGATTCTAAGGAAGCTTTAAAATGGGATCATGTTCGAAGATAAATGTGTGCTTACACTACAACCTGTTTATTTAATGAATACTATGTTGCATTTGATTCTTAACATATTTCTGCTAGATAGGGAGTCTGATGCAGAGTACAGCTGCTGTTTTACAGTCACAAATTCGATATTTTGCCTTCACAACAGAAGCAAATATGAAACAGATTAAAGTCTTTCTTAAACACTTCAATTTTTCTGATAAACAGACAATAAAATTCTGCCTGTACTCTAAGGACCCCATAATTCTTTTATGTCAGTGATAGAGACCTCGCTGGCTTAGCTGGAAACAGAATTGCACCTGAAAAACCCAATGAAGCCATTAGGATGAGTCTCTGTTACAATTAGGTGCACTCTCGAAGCTTTCCCCTTTGGGAGGAAGAACAAGTGGAAGAAAGCACCCTTAGCAGGAGCAGTTGGTTGGTTGTATGTCAACAGGTAGTTTTGATATTAAAATTATTCTTGCAAATTACAAGCAGTTTCTGTATCTTTACTCCACTTTGAAACAAAAAGCTAGAAAACAAGCTGTCCCACTGAGATTAGTACTTCTTTCATGCAATACCCCTATGGGACTGGGCATATAATGAAAATGTTTCCGAGACCAGAGAAGTCTTTACCTCTGTCATCTTTCTTTACAAGTTTTTTGAATATGAAATTCCCTTCAGGCATCCTAGCAGAACTTACTTGCTGGGATGTCAAAAATGTCTCACACCACGCTTTTTTTA
>NW_008673270.1:3041-35604 GCF_000695815.1 Acanthisitta chloris
TTGTCATTACTGCAAATCGAATATCCAAACTCCATATTAAAATTTGAACTCTGCTCATGCTTGACTTAGTTTAGATTTTGTAAGAGAAGTGTTAGATAACAACGAAAAGAAATACGGTAAAGAGGATAGGCACATTTGAAAATATGTGCTATACCCCTGAAAGCATTTCACATGTGACATTGTGGCCTTCCTGTTCACTCTTCTTGGACAGAGACAGAATATAAATTAACTGATGTGCATCTAAGAAGAGCACTGTATTGACATTTACAGCATCTTCCACATCAGTATCTCTGAAAACAGAGCAAGCCAGTGATTCTCAGATTCACTCAGCATTTACAAGCCTAAGTATAACCCACAGAAAATACAGGCACCTAGAATTTTTTTAAATGTCAGTTGTTTAATTCTGTATTAGAAGAAAGAAGAGGTGGTTCAATTCACTAGTATTAATTAAGCATAGCGGCATTAAAAGTGCTACAAAGAGGAGCTCTGTAATGTGATGGTCACCAAATTAACATTTTGGAAGGCCTTTTGTCTCTCCAGCAGTTCATTTGCCACAGTGTTTTACACATTACCCATTAACAGTATTCAAGAAGCTCTCAGAGTTCTTCATGGAAATGAGCCTGACTGGGTGCTCTGAATTGTCTGTAAACTGAAGCACATCCACAGGGAACAAAGAAAAGGCATTAGAGCCCTGGTGTGCAGCTGCAGGGCTACAGCCTCCTTGGGATCACAGAGATGTGGATGGATAGTTCACATGGCTGAGTGCTGCAGTGGGCAGACAGGGGCAGGATTTAGGAAGGAAGCCAGGACACCGGGGAGCAGATCTGGCCTTTTATGGAGCTCTGCCTGTTCTGTAACGGCCATGAGATGGTGGAGTCCAGGATCTTGAGAGAAGGGAGCAAGGCAAATAAAATAGCAGGATCATGACCCTGGAATTCAGGAGTTCACTGTCTTGGTGGATTATGGGAAAGCAGTATATGTTATCTTGACTTCAGCAATGCTTTTATTGCTTTCTCCCGTAGCATCCTTGATGTACAGGCTGCTGAAGTATGGACTGGACAAGTGGGCAGTGAGATGGATTGAAAACTGGCTGAACTTCTGGACTAAAAGGATTGCTATCAGCAGCACAAAGTCCAGCTGCAGAGGTGGACTAGTGGAGTGTTCCAGAGTCTGGTACTGTGACCAGTACTGGCTATTAATGACTTGGATGGTGGGACAGAGTGCATCCACAGCAAGTTTGCAGATGATACACAGTTGGGAGGAGTGATTAACAGACCAGATACTTGTGCTGCTATCCAAGAGAGGCAGCAACAGGCCAGGAAAATGTGCAGGTAGGAATCTCATGAAGTTCAATGAAGTCTCACACCAGGGGTCAAATAATCCTGTGCAGCAATATAGATTGGAGGTCAACTCGTTGGAAAGCCACTACAGGAAAGGACCTAAGGGTTCTGGTGGACAGCAAGTTGGCCATGAACCATCAGTGCACCCCTGCAGCACAAAAGGCCAACAGCACCTTGGGATATGCTAGAAGAGCATTGCTCAGCAGTTCAAGGGTTGTGAGCCCTTCGCTCTGTTCAGCCCAGGCGAGACCACATCTGAAGTGCTGTGTCTGGTTCAGGTCTTCCCACAGTAAGAAAGACGTGGACATTCTGGAGAGAATCCAAGGCCATGAAGATTAAGAGATCGGATTTGGGATTGTATAGCCTAAAGAAGATAAGTCTTGGGAGATCTTGTCAGTGTGCACAAAGACCGGATGGGAGGGTGTAAAGAGGATGGATCAACATTTCTCAATGTTGCCCAAGGCTAGAGGCAATAGATGCAAACTGCAATAGGAAATTCTGTTCAAGGATAAGGAAAAGCTCTTCAGCTGTGGGGGTGGCCAAACACTGCCAGTTTCCTCAGAGAGGCTGTAGAATCCACATCCTTAGAGACAGTCAAAACTTATATGGGCATAAACCTGAACAATTTGCTTGAGGTGACCCGACTTTGAACAGGGAAGGTTGGACTAGATGTTCTCTAAAGCCTTCCACCCTCAGTCATTCTGTGATTGTTTGAAGAAGTCCGTAGGTCACGTTTAGTTCTGGCTAAGTTCTTATGCTATTATTTAAAAATTAAGATCTGTAGATACCAAGTAGATTGCTTAGCCACTGTTCAGTTTGTACTGTGCCAAAAGATATGGCACCAATTCTTACCTAGCTGTATGCATATTTCTCCTCTTCTGCTTGTTCTTAATGACTTGTAAGATCTTAAAGTTGATCTTCTTTTTTGTGTCCTCAGCTGCAAAATATAAGCCTGAAATCCTAAATAAGGATGTCTGGAAATGCTACACAACACATTAAAAAACATAGATAACACCTTGAGAGTTTAACTTAGTGTGTCAGATATCCCTTGTATTGTTAATTCATGTTCTCTCAAAAATATTCTGGCCAGTCCTAAATCTTACTAACTCTTAGAAGCCAGGGTAGTATAATTCTTATAACCTGCTGCAAAGTTGTCCTTTAAAGTTTGTCTGCCAGATGATGTGTTACTCAGCTTGAATAAACCTGAGAGACTGATTCCACAAGTGTTACAAAGTATTGATTCATTTCCTATGAGTGTCTGGCTAAAGGGTGACTTGAGGAAAATGTAAAGTTTTGTTCTTAAATAAATATTGTATATAAATGGATCATGTCAGCAACACTCAGATTTCATGATTGCCTGGAGTGGGAACTGGATAATGAGACTTGTCAGCTCCACTGGATTTGTAGCAGGTATTTGTGTAGAGCAGTTTTGAACGTTTCTGAAAAAACTCTGAACATTTGAGGGACTTGTGGACCAGTCTCAGTTATGCTCTGGGTCTGGTTAAACCAAATCAACATAATTGTTCTTCAGAGGTTCTTTTATTATGTGTTATACATTTCACTTTACAAATAAAAATTATTTCAGAAATGGAACAGAGCTTTCCATTAGGAGTAGTAGCCATAGAAATGGTTTATGGAGATTACAGTTGAGTTTGGTTCCCGTAATCTTTTTTTCCTTGAGGAAAAAATAAGAAGTGTTTGCTTCCTCTGGTTTGATTTCATGTTGTTTTTTTTCCTTTTGAGTTTTGATTGACAGCAAAGCATGAAGGGAAAGACTTAAAAGCAGTGCACAGAAAGAAAGCAAAGAAGACTAAAACTGGACAGATTTTTTAAGGGTTTTTTTTTTGTGTGGGTGGTAACATGGCAATCTGTTCTCAAGAGATAAGAAAGTCATCATTGAAAGTCTCCTAAGTAAATGAGAAGAAAATGTAATCTGGTGTAGGAGACTGGGACATGCAGCTTTCATAACTGAAATCACAAAACCTGGAATACAGAACCCGTGTAAACAGCTATCTGACTTAATCCTCAGGTCAAACCTAGCCAAAACATCTCTACCCAAATGAAACTGCAGGGTCATCTTGGAAATGTGATGCCAACTATGAATTTCTAGGCTGCTATGATGATCCAAAATTAAACAAAAGCTATGTAGTTATAATCTTATATATATAACTTCTTTATTTTCTTTCTGGTCTGTTTTAAGCAATTTGCCTCATTAATTGTGTGAGCCTTAATCTGCTGTGTTATAATTTTGAGGAAGCATGCAGAGACATACACAAAAAAAACATATTAGGAAGCAACTCTGAAGCTCTACTAAATACAGGATTCCTCCTTAAACACAGAAAGTCCTCTGCCAGTACTGTGGGTAGAATCCAGTGCTTTATGCAAGTTATTTCCTCTTTCTTCTTTATGCTATCTATAAAACACATCTAGCAAAGTAGGGTAGCTTGATGAAGTGGCAGTTTTTAGGGGAATATTATAGCTGTGTACAAATATGCTGGAGATGTAAACTGGAGCTAGACAGGCTAAACTAAATTGTCAAACAATTCACCAGTCAGCTCCCTTAAAGCACGTAAGAATGCTGCATGTTCATGTGGAAGGCAGGGATATTTTTTCTATATCCCTGGGGGTATTTTTCCCTAAGTCTGAAGTCAGTTAACCTCTTTTACTAGGGGAATCAGACTGTCGTTGGTGCCAGAAACCACAAACGTCTGGGACCAGTATGTCAGAGATTATTTCTGCTGAATCAGCTCTCAATATAACAAATGTATTAAGCCAGTAACCCCTGCACAGAGACATTTCATAACACAATGGCAACTGCACTGCAAAGTATAACTTTGATTTAGACAAATTCTCAGCTCCTGTCCAATGTTCGTTGTTACATTAAAAAAATATGAAACCTTTTGTGACACCAGCAACAGATTACAATACCAGTAAAACTACTGGTAGACTTTTTCAAGTATGTGCTTATAAATAATACTGAAGAGAAAATTAATACATGAAAAATACTATGAGATAATTTCTAAAACATCAAAGGATTTATCAAGTTGGTTATCTTAAAAGCTGCTATATTTTGAATCAATCATTAGAAATACATTCTATATTAAAAAGTAAGTTGCCATGCATACCTTTCATTGTAGTAATGTTACTTAAAATTGTTGCTAGGTATCTGATCACTGAAGTAGGTAACATCTCTCACATAATGAGAGACACATAAATGTCCATGCATATCTGTGTTACTGGCCCAAAACCACACTGAAACCCATTCCTACTTTGTAATTAAATGCAAGTATCAGTAATTGAAGCATAATTAAACCACAAAATAGCAAACTTTATTCATATGTCATAATATCTAGGTCATAATGTCTAGATCAAATGTATGTATCTTCCTTATCTGTAAGCAAATTCTCAGTTACTTTGAGGTGCAGTTATTTTCTGATTCACTTTATCCAGTAAATTCTGAGCTGAGACCACATTTCTTTTCAAGATGTAGCATATAGAACAAGTATAAAACACAGAAAGAAAGAGTACAACTTACAAAAATAGTCGCTGTTAAAGACATACCTGTTTTTTCTCTAGCTTTAATTTATCTCAAAGGCAGGTAGTAGACTTCTTTATAAAATATTCTTGAAATCAGAATAACCCAAATATTCAGCCTTACTCAGAGATTGGATCCCAACTTAATTTCTTTTAATTTATGTTAGACAAATCTCCCTTTTTTTGGGTGGGTAGTTTTGCTATTAAATTAGGTATAAAATGCTGGGTTTGCTAGTGCATTTTAAGGAACAGATCAGGACCAAAGAAGGGGAGCATTTGCTAGAGTTTAGAAGAATACTTTTGTTTCTAAGGATGTTTTCTTGCTGACTTTAAGCAGACTTAGGATCAAGTTAGTTGCACTGCCACAGGGCAGCATTGAGCAGTGAACCAAGCTTCTCCAGCATGATGCTCTCTCAAGCTGACTGATTATTTTTGCCCAGTAAAAACAAAGAAGGTTCATGCTTGAAATATAGTAAGTAAATAAAGACATAAGGAACAAAGAAGCCAGAAAAAAGAAAAAAATATGCAGCACTCTATTGTTCGTGCTTTCTGTACAGGCCTACCAAGGACTTACCACAACAATTACTGCCAGCCCAGAGTTTACCAGCCCTTTTTAAACTCAGCTGTCTCTTCTGGTTGACTCTAGAGGCTGATTCTCTCCAGGTGGGTCTTTGAATTTAAGTATAAGGCACAAGTAACTGACTACTTAGGCCAAATGTCAAAGGAGGTCCATTGACTTTCACAAAAAAACCCCCCAAAAAAACCCAAAAAAAGGACATGGTAAAAATCCAAACCTGCAGTCAAAGGTGTATTTAAATGGCAGGAAAAAAAGCTCCCAAGAGCATTCTTATCACAGCCAGTCACTCATATTGCATGTCTTTTTTATGCTTTTTCTTAAAGAGGAGATTAACCCAGCTTTGTATGTGTATGTGGGAGGGAATAATTCTGGTTTAAGACAGATTTGTTGTCATTATGACTTCACTGGTACTTGTCATCTAACTACTACAACTACTACTGGAGCAGTGAAAATAAATGAAGTAGCAGCTGTCACCATAAATACCAAGGCAGAGGAATCATCTTCTAAGCCAGATAGTTGAGGTTCTCTGTCTCCCACATGGTATGGATAATGTTTGCATTCATTTGCATTTGTGCCATGTTTTCTCACAGTACTTTAGGCAAAATATAGAAAGATTTAAAACTCTCAATTACTATGAAGCTGTATTCATTCATAGTTGTGTGCATATTAAGTTTATATAACTAGTATTAAGAAGCACAATCATGTCAGTTTTCAACAGAGTCTGGGGTGTTCATTTCCAGCACAATATTTGTGTAGAATTACAGAAGCAAAAAAAGTGCTTAAACTTTTGCTTAATGCATATTTTCGTGTCTCTACGGTTGTTTCGCAGCAAAGATAGAACAACAAATTCTTTTATCTGAGTTAATTTAAGTCTTAGCTAGTGATTGCTGGACTCCTTCATGGATTGCCCCTGATCATCAAAGGCATCAGACCAATTCTAAATTAACTTCAAATACATTTATGTAAACTGTGTGTCCCACCTCAGAAAGAACAATCCACTACATTTACATATAAACAGACCCTTTAAATATGCAACAGATGTTTCTTTTTTTTGTAAAGCTCTTGAATTCATTGACAAGCCTTTGGCTAAACTGATGAATTAATTTGTTCAGGGCGGATTTCATAAATCCTCTAATAATTCATACCCTTACACATCTTGACTTGATTTCTGAGATCTCCAGCATGTGTTTTAAATGTTTTAACCTTTACTACTTTAATCAGGTAACATTTATTTCAGGTCTGGATGATGATTGGTCATTGAAAGATATAGCTGACTCAGAAATAAAATTCAATTTGTCAGTTAAACAAACCTCCGTGTCTGAAATAAGAAGAAATCAGTCCGTATTGCTGGATCTCTGAAATGCTTAGTGGTTTAAATGTCTCTCTCCCTTTCAAGACTATATAGTGCTAGATTGCTAAGCATTACTGGATGCAGTGCTGGTATGCAGAAACCATAGTTACCATGTTTATGTATAACCAATTTCTTGGCGTGGCTTAAATATAAGCCTTTACCTCTAAACTGAGATTTATTTCTGTCATTTGAAGCTATTTTTCTTTCATACTTATAGGCTAGATACCAATTTAAACAACAATGAAATCAGTCTGGGAAAACAAATTTTGCCTAAGCTGTTTGCTTTGGAGAGGTCCTCAACTTTGTTAGTGACTTTGATGTAATGTACTAAATTATACAAAATAATTTATGAGGTTTTTTTATTGACAGATGTGTCTGATCAAGTGCTACAAAATGTTCAAGTGAAACTGCATAAAAAAGACTTTTGTCTTCCATTGTTAGACAACTGCCGTGCCAGCCACTCACCAAATAAAGCATATATTTTCTTATTATGTTGGGACATTCAGAGGTCCAGAAGTCTAAGACCTACCAGATATGATAAGAATATATTACATTTATAATGCCTTTATTTCTGATGTAAACCATAAACAGTGAAAATGGACATTTTTTGCCATTCGTTTGCCTTGACTTTTGCTCACAAATTTAGGTTCAGCTAGATGTAGAAGTCTGAGTACGTCAGTGCTGACTGTATATTACTAGTCCCCATCTGTATAATCTGTGGAATTATGAGTGTTACAACATCATTTGAGACCCTGATATCAATTCTGTAGTGTTTGATACTTTTTTGCTCTTAAGCATTTCTAGAGGAATTCTGTTACATCCAGTAAAATCATGGACTTGTGAAAGAATTGCAGGATTAGACAGGACATAACAGATGTGGCCATATGAATTCAGCTTTCAAGAATAGACCAAATTCTAGTTAAAATCCATGTAGATGGTTTGCATTTATTTGAAAGAGGTCTGCAAATAAGATTTCTTAGTCTGGGCCCATTACATGTAAATGCTTTTTAAAATCTCTAATGTGAAAATGTGGGTCATGAAGTGGAATTACATTACATGAGTGAAAAAATAGTTGAAAAAAATGCTGCTTACCATATTGTATTTATCCATTTTCCAAACTTTCTGGAAACAGGAGACTTAACGAAATTTATTTTTGTCCTTGATGTGTCCATTAGCTTCTTTCTTGTCAGTTTCTCTGTATGCCATAATAACCTCAGCTATGAGCTGAGTAGCTAACTAGCAGAAGGCAAGCAAAATGTGTATTAACTGCCTTCCCTATGCCTTTTCTTTGACAATGACACTTGTATTGACCTCTCTACCCAGAACACAAATTTTATTATATTTTAGAAATGTAATGGTAACAAGAGAACTTTTAGGAAATGGATAATGTCCTTTTTAGCTATTTTAAAAATGTAACTGGACAGAACACTGAACTTCTAACTTGAAATCAGGCTTTTAGCTTGAGAATAGGTCCCAGACTTGAAATTCTTTAAGCTTTTAGGTTGAAACACTAGCTTGAAATTTGTCCTGGTTTCAGTAAGAGGTTGCATGTATTATCACCCAAACTGTCTTCTGACTAGACTTGTCAAAGATTCTTCTCCTTTTAGTTGAAATCAGCCCAAAGATTTGCGAATTACTATAGGAGACTTGTAGATGATATAATCACTTGTGCTTTACAAAGTCATTTGGAAGATTATAATACATATTGTGTGATATCCAAGAAAAGGTCCAAAGTACAGAGTGTACATAGCTGAATAAGAGTTCATCCTTTGAACCACCATGCAGCTCACATTGAATCTTCCAGAATTTATTGTCAGTAGGGATCTTTAAAGGTTATGATGTGCAGAAGTCTGTCAAAATCCCCTGGTGTACAACTGGGGTGTCCTGCAGGATAAATCTAGATTACAGTATTCTCAGGGATCAGGATTGATGATAAAGTGTTGTTCATATTGCAATAATAAAGCACTGCTAAACTCAAATTGTAAGATCAACTTTTACTTGTAGTATGTTGTTTTCTACTAAAAAAAGAGTTTCATATAGAAGTCAGAGGACCTTAAACTCAGCGGCAAGCTTAGCTGCAGAAATGCAAAATGTACAAATCTGCAGTGAAATAGCATTGTTCATGCCAAGAAAATATTCTTATATAAACACAGAAGTCATTCTTGTACAGCTAAAGTGGGGGTGGCCATTTCCATAGGATAACCAGAAAATAGTATATTGCTCTATGCTTGACTTCACACTCTTTGTTTCAGAATCAATGTGCCTCAAGGATAAGAAAATGGACTACTCAGTCACTTAGATCTCATTGCCAATCTAAAACTCCCATAGTGAGCTTGAGGCCATTACTTCTAGTTCTGTCACTTGTTACCTGGGAAAACAGACTGACTCATCACACTACAACCTCCTTCAGGTAGTTGTTGAGAGTGATTAAGTTACCTCTGGGCCTCTTTTTCTCCTGGCTAAACACCCCCAGTTCCCTCAACTGCCCCCCAAAGGACTTGTGCTCCAGACCCTTCCCTAGCTCTGTTGCCCTTCACTGGACACACTTCAGCACCTCAAAGTCTTTCTTGTCCTGAAGGGCCAAAGTTGAATGTAGGATTCAAGGTGCTGCCTCACCAGCGCCAAGTACAGGGGAACAATCACTGCCTTAGTTCTGATGACCACACTCTGTCTGATCCAAGCCAGGATGCCATTGGCCTTCTTGACCACCTGGGCACACTACTGGCTCATGTTCAGTGGCTGTCGACCAGCACCTCCAGGTCCTTTCCTGCCAGGCATCTTTCCAGCCTCTCTCCCCAAGCATATAGTGCTGCATGGGGTTCTTGTGACCCAAGGGCAGGACTCAGCACTCCACCTTGTTGAAGTTCAGCCCATTGATCCAGCCTGTCCAAACCTCTCTGCAGAGTTTTTCAACCCTCCAGCCAATCAGGACTCCCACCCACCTAGGTGTTATCTGCAAACTCACTGAGGTGGCACTCGACCCCCTTGTCCAGGTCATTGATAAAGATATTAAACAGAGCTGGTCCCCACACTGGGCCTTGGGGAACACCACTAGTGACAGATCACCTGCTGGATGGAAATCCATTCACCACCACTCTCTGGGCCCAGCCATTCAGCCAGTTTTTAAATGACCAAACAGTGTCCCTGTGCAAGCTGTGAGTAGCCAGTTTCTCCAGGAGAGTGCTGTGGGAGATGGTGTTAAAGGCTTTACTAAAGTCCAGGCAGACAACATCTATAGCCCTTCAGTGGGCTGTGAAGGTGGGTAAGTGGGTCATCTTGTCATAAAAGAAGATCAGATTGGTCAAGCAGGACCTGACTTTCACAAACCCTTGCTGGCTGAGCCTGATCCCCTGGCTGTCATGCAAGCGCCATGTGATGGCACTACAGAAAATCTGTTTCATGACTTTTCCCAACATTAAGATCAGGCTGACAGGCCTGTAGTTCCCTGAATCCTCCTTCCAACTCTTCTTGTAGATGGGCTAACTTTAAAGAAAGTTCAGCTCTTTAAGGCACATGAACTAAACTTTGAAGTGTTCAATCACATTACAAACCTCTATCTTACAGAAAGGCTTTTTCTAAATTTTGAGCAATATAAACCGGTTCAGTGAACTGACATGAAGACTGAGGTTATGATCTCTCTTTTGTCTGTTGGAGTTTTTTTACCTCACTTTCCCTTTCACCTGTTTTCCTTTTGATTTCAGGGAGGATTCCTAGAACTATGGGGGAGCGAGAACTAGAGACACAATTTGTAGACTGCAGGCCTTCAAAGACAAGTATAAGAAATCCCAAAGCTAAGTGACATACACATATGGATGTTTGCTGACTCACAAAATTATTTATGTCCAAACTTCCTACAGATGGAGCTATAATGCAGTTTGTAAGGGCCTGATTCCTTTTACAGCAAATAAAGAGATGGCATCTTCACAACTGAGTTTCTTGTTTAGATGCCTTATGTAGTGTTTTCAATTTACTTGTCTTTTCCTGGAGTTAGTATTTTTTCAGAAAAGTCTAGTTTAAAAGGTATAGCTTCTGCTAAGTCGAGTATTATGCAAAAAACCCAACCCACTTTTGAGATTACTGAGCTTCATTTTCTAGCCATTTAATTCAAATGCATTCAGCTTATTCCTTCTTTCAAGCCTGTACTCAACATGGCAGTTAATACAGACAGGGGAAATAATGAAGAACATGTTTGAAGAAAAAAGACAAAGACATGGGCTCAGTGTCATTGCTGTTTAATTCTACTCTTGTTGCATGCCCTCCACGTCTTTGCCTTTTCTGTTACCTGCCATATTGTAGACTTTTGGGACCAAAACCATTTTCTCCATATGTGGGGTTATGTGGACAGCATTCTTAAACCTTTTTTTCAGAAAAAGGATGAATGGCTGCAATTTGATTTTTCATGAGTTCCTCCAGAGATTTAAAGAGACATATTAAACTGTGTCTCTCAGACTCCTCAGATACTTTATCCCAAGGTATTCATGCCTTTTGATCTTCTATTGTGGCACTTACTAGACAGACAGTAAGAAAGTGCCTGATCTGGCACCATGGACAGAGGCCCCCTGTGAAGTGGCTGGAGTTGTGGACAGTATATTCCTGATAAATCTTACTCATGTGTGTAACTAAAAGATTTAAATTATTTAATTAAGATAACAGAATAGGTGCATTGGTGATTTTGAGTGTGGATAATTCTTCACTTGAAACTGGACAAACCCAACAATTCCTTTTCTATGAAATATCTGTAGTTTGGGGAGGTTTTGAATTGGCAACTGGAGGATGAAAGATTTGGCAGTTGTATTCCAGTCCACATAGTCTGAGAATAATAGCAAAGACCATGAGGAATCTATAGTCTAATCTCGTAGCATGACACTGACACGCTGTTCTTTGGTAGTGGTCTTCTGTCCTCCAAAATACATTTTTGCCTCCCTGCAGTGTTCTCCATTGCTACATCTAATAAATACAAAAAGCTCTAGCCCTAGTAAAATACAATCCAGTCACAATCTCTGTGGCATGTAGGGGCTTCCATTGCTGTTTTCCTCAAGAGAAATTAATTGAAGCTGGAAGCCATTTTCTGTCTGCAAAGGACACTGTACTTCCAACATAGCTTCTGGATTTCAGCACTGTATTGTAATTACCCATTCTGACTGACCTGAGGAAAGAGAACAAGGAGGCTCTGTGGTGTGTGTGTGTCCTGAAATTATTGTTAGCATCTATTTCCTGTTCAACAGTTTGTCACACATCTATAGCGGCAGATTCTTTGCTGATACACTGGGACTTCTTAGCCACACCTGCAAGATTTGTGCAAGTGGGTTCTCAAGACTAGGTAGAAGTGAAGTGCTTCTCAGCGCTGAAACAAAGCACTGCATACTAATACACTGCCACTTGTTAAACTTTTTTGCATGTAAATATAGGCTCCTTTTGCTTATTGTTGGCTTCTATTAGCCAGTAGCCCATTTTGGTTTATTCATCATATGCATAATATAAGTGAAAAATCCTCTGCCTGAGGCCCTAGGAGTCCATTTTGGGGACTGCTAATTTTGCCTAAAACAGAAGGGTTGAGGATAGATGAAGTAATGGAGAACAGATTTTTATTGATAAAGAATATAGGCATGGGGCCTCCAGAATAGCAGAGAGAATAATTTCTAGCTGAATTTATGATCCGTAATTCTGGTGAAGTTAGGCTGCAGTCCCTGAATTTTGTTTTAGGATAAGTGCTTGTCTTACTGCAGAAAATGATCTATTTGTGGCCAATGTCTCCTTGTCTGGAACGCTTCAAAGAATGGAAAAGCTGCTTGTCTGGTGAGGTAGGCCTCCAAAGTGGCCCCTGTGACTAAAAGTAACAATAATTCTTCTCAGTGGACCACATATGAACCAACTGGCTGTATGGGCCTTATTTTATTTCCAAAACAAACTCTTCAAGACATGAACCATAAATCATAATCTGAATCCCAAGTGGTCATTGATTGAGACATTCAGCTGATAAATACAACTTTGTCTGGTGATGATTTTAGAAAACTTCAAGTACTAAGAAGAAAAAGCTTATTTCATGTATTCCATTCTGGATGTCATGATTTAAGCCAGTTTTCCTTTTGATCATACACTTGTGGCTGGCACCAGTGAGCCTTCTCTGACAGATATTATCAATTATTATTACAAACCAAAGACAATTAGATGGTAAAAAAAATCTATTTTGCATCCTAAAATATAGCTTATGTTGCTAATGGATCCTTTTCAATGTAAACAATACAAAAATTTTATCAGCCAGTGACATGTTCCTAATGTAGAACGAGGGCATTCTCAGAAGAAAAATTGGATGCTATCTTCCAACTAAACTGAAAGCTGCCCTGACATAAAAGGTTTATGATGCAACAGCGATACTTGCTTTAGAGTTCAATGTATTTTGATTGAGGAGTTCTTTTTTTCCTGGGTTACAGAAATGCCTGAATATGATGAAGGAAACACTTGCCTTTCCTCCCACTGGCTGCCTGAGGCATTGTTATTTATCATTTCAGAGCTGTACCTTTCAAGTTCATAGGAAGGCCACACAGTTTATATCTGAATACCTGTAGGAAACACATTAATGCCTGTAAGCTGCTACAACAGTAGAGGCTGGCTATGAAAACAGAGAGGATATTAAACTGGGTAGTAGAAGAGCTGAAACATGAGGAGCAGGTTGAATGCAGCTTCTGTGTATTTTTTTGCTTTGGTTGGGGATAAGGACTTCAACCTCTATCAGGATCCAGACACTCCTATGTGAGTCTTTTATGGATACTACTTGTAAAGTTTACACTGTGTATAAACTAGATGGAAGATTGAGTGCTGTGAAAAAGAATACTGCCACAAAAGTAAAGTAGGTGTCAGAAGAGGGAGAAGGATGTGCTGTGCCAGATTCAGCCCCAAGGATTAATTATTTTTCCCCCTTGCTGGTCTCTCTAAACCTTAGCACATCCTTGGTCCCTGCAATCTACTGAAGAATTTGTTCACTCTTTAGCCAAACAGAAAATACATGCTGTCTATAGTCATTTGTCCAATTTACTACAGTCCAACTACTAACTTATTCAGTTCTAATCACTGTAGTCTTTTGTGTCTCAACTTGCATTTTGTTCCCTAAACTATTATGGTCTAACATCTCATCTCTATGCATACAGGTCCTAGTATAGAGGACTTGAAGCTGCTCTGTGCTAATAAAATGCAAATTAAAAGCAGCCTGAGAAGATCTGATAATTAATAACATTTGCTCCAGTTCTTTATGGCCTCCTTGGTAACAGAGGAGGATTCTTATCTAAAGTTTGTTGGAAGTCATAAGTCCAAGTTCTACTCATCTCAGTTAGACATGCTTGATTAGGAACCTTATCAGGCCCTAGACCCAAACTTTATGCACAGTTACTGCCTTGGCTATATAATTTTATAAAGATGTGAATTCAAGTGTTACACATAAAGATTTGTTTTCAGATTTATACTTCAGCCACATAGATTATTTCTGTATCAAATAACTCATCTTTCTTATTGTGTGCCACATAGACTCCAGAAGAATCCAACCCAGCAGCCAAAAGAAATCACTCTACACTTCCTTGATATTTAACACCAACATCTGGGAGGGCAACCTAGGTGTCGAGTGAGAGGAAATGGCAACACCCCATTTAGCTAGAGTGCACCATCTGATCTTAGGACTCTTTTCTGCTTCTTGTCAAGCAAGTTCTCAGTTTTGGTTTGAAATGTCTCCTCTTTTTCCTTAATAAACAACTCCCACTTGGAAAGTGGAGTGCTCAAGTACAAGCCTAGGTTCAAGAAGAAAGCCTTCCTATCGTCAGTGAGTTAACATGGAGAGCATCCAAGTATAGGAAGATAAGAAGAAAAGGCTTGGAAGCAATCCGTGAATGGATCCATACCACATTAGTCTTGTAAAAGATACTAGATGATAAACAAAACATGAAAATGGGTGGAAAGGAAAAGTAGGAGCTATAACCAAAAGCTTTATCTGGAGCAGAAGGTACATGCACTGAAAGATGTAGAGTTCACTCAGACATGAATGTTCCTTCAGTCTCACTTTACTTATAGTCTAATATAGAAATGAAAGGAAGATCTTTTTATATTTACCATATTTTAAACCAGCAACCAGGCAGGGAAAAGAAGGTTAAAAATTGTATAACTGAAGTCTGTTTTCTGGTTTTTTGTCTCTCTAGATAAAATCCTGCCCTTCAGATAGCCATAATTTTCATTTCAACATACTCCTCTGATATTTCCTGTTCCTGCCTGTGTCTTCAGGGGAATCTTGCATGTTTAAAATATTTACTGATTTCAGACTGTTGCCACAAACTTCAGTGACTTTTATAATAGTAACTGAACACACTGAAATATAGTGTGTTTGAGAAAGATTTGGGGTTTTTTACTCTGAAAAACTACACAAAACTTTAATAACTACTGAATCAATTCACTGAATTATTTATAAGTAATTTTTAAAACACTTATTATCTGTAGAAAAAATTGATTTTATATAAATTGTGTTAAACATGCATATAAACATACCTGCATCTTATTATCTGCTTATGAATGAGGCTTTTAAATGCATGATAGCATTGTTAAAAACACCACTGTGGACTCCAAAGACTACAACTTAAAATGCATTTGCATTTAACTCCAGTTTCAGTAGTTTAAAAACTTCATTTCTTATCCACATTAACCCATTAATTCTGAGGAAGAAAAGAGTTCGACTCATTAGTTAAATTTTATCCAGTTGCGGTATAATCCTATTGCATATGTACAGCAAAGATAGCATTGTTAACCACAGAAGGCATAGGAGGCTTAAGGCATGATCTGCATCTAGAAGGGATGTATAAATGAGGGAAAGAAAGGATAAACCTAGGTTATCTTGATGTACCAGTTTCCAGGACCTGTCTTTCAAACACAGAGCAGAAGATATAAACTTCTTATGAGAAATCCATTCAGTACAGTGGATGAACACCAGATCACAGAAAGGAAAGACTTCATATGTTTGTCTTTCCTTGACTGTGCTTAGAACATCCTTGCTATAACTAAGTGTATAGTTCAGGAAGTCTGTATTGCATTCATCTAATTAAACTGAATAAAATATTCAATAAGTATCAGATAATTAGATCCTCTTGACTGGATTTTGGTCAGAAAGCCATAGCAGCCAAAAAAAAAAATCATTATAGGTCTCTTAATTATTAAAACTCATCTTAGTGCACTGTTTCAGTCTCATTTGAAAAGTGATGTATGCAATGCCACAATATTTGCAGTACAGACACAAGATGTTGTAAATATGAATTGTAATAGAGATGGTGGTCCAAGTACTGGTGAGGTACTGCTTTGATCTGTGCAAAATCATTCTTGGTCTAAGAATATCCCAAGCACATCATTCATTTAAAAAGCTTGTTTGGTTGGGGTTTTTTCTATGTAGATTCACAGAATGCTTGAAAAGAAGATGTTCTGCTACCAAGAGTGACCAACTTTGTGATCCATTATGATTCACAATTACATCACATATAGGAAGCTGCTAACCAACTCTAGAGGGCCATTACTTATACCTCTGGCCATGTTGTATATTATTTGAAAGATGTGTGTATTTTGTGGAAGTAGGATAACTTGGCAAAAAGTCTGATAGTAATGTAGTGTTCCTGACTCCTCAGAACTTGCACTTACAATTGCAATACTTCCTGCTACTGTACCTGTCAATGTGGAGTTGTCCACCAATAGAAACCAGCATACAAGGCATTCGGCTGCATTTAAGAACCAACAGTGTCATAGTCCTGTGATCTGCAATGGAGCTGGCACAGCCAATATATATTAAGCCTTTCAGTATGTGACAAAATAAACAAATAAAAGATCTGTACAATGGAGTGGGCTTCTTTGTTGGTGGTTACTGGTTTGGGTTTTTTTGCAACATTCACATTAGGTTGGATATGGAATACCAACAACCTGAAGCAGTGCTTTGTATTATAAATATTGATAGTAAAACTTGAGCTGTAAGAGCAAATCAGCACAGTGGTGACAATAAATGCCAGTGTAGGTGGATCTTACTCTGTGGTACAGCTGATTTATGAAATTTTATTCTGCCAGAGTATGGCATATAGGTAGAGCTTCCCAGACCACTTTTATGGGTAACTTCTAATATACAGTAGGATTGGAACAGCAAGCAACAATCACAGTATCAGAAAGTCTTACCAGATTGTTACCTTTTACCTACCCTGTGAACCCATGCTCTTACCTGTTGGAGCATTCCTGTCTGTATCTCAACTAACACCAGGATGACAGATTTTTGGTCTAATTACTGCCACATACCTATCTTTGTACTTTTCTTTGTACAATGAAGTATTTGGAATGCGTATTCCTCCATCCCTTCTTGAACATTCCCCCAGCATTTTTGTATATAGGGTATGGATGCAATAGATACGCTTCTAGATATTTCTAGAAATTTTTTGCCCCAAAATGTGTGGTGTGGACCCTGTATAATTACGTGGTCTTCATTTTCACCTCTGCTAGAAACATCCTTTTCTTGTAGAAAAAAAAGGAATCCCATCTTTATTTTTCTTGAAGTAGGCATTCCAAGGTTCAAACAACTCCTGTGGGATTCATGAACCTTATGTAAGAGATATATGGTGAGTCCCTTGAAGTCCTAATTAGCATTGGAGCAGCTTAGACCAATACTGAGCTTCTTTGGGGATTCAAAGAGAGAAGCTTAGCACTGGGGCTTGGGTTTCTTTTGCTTTGAGAATGGGAGGAAAAAATGGTTTTTAATCTGTTACCATGGTAGTAAAAGCACTGGCAGAGTGCCACGACCTAAGGAAGATTACTTCCTGTGGAAAGGTAGAGCTTGATAGGGGATGATTACTTGTTTAGCTGCCAAAAACCAACATGGGCTTGCCTGAACCTGGGCAAGATAGAGACATTTGTAGAGTCTGTCAGCAGTGAGCAGGCTAATGCAAATCTGCACCCAAAAGTTATGCTTATTTTGGACTTAGAGAATCCAAGAAGGGACAGAGTTTTATAAGACCCTGTAAGAGATGTGGAAGTCAGATGTATAAGCTGAAAGTTTAAGAAGAAAAAAGAAGTTCTCACTGTGACGTGCCAAGAGCGAGAATACAGTAAAACATTTGTATTCTTCAGTGTCATTTTAAAGTGCTGTGCATACCTATCCCAGCTGTGGGTGAGTAACATTTAATGAGGATCATCAGGATGATTTTTCTTTTAGTTGCATGGATCTAATAAACACAGAAGACATCTAAACCCTTGAGTACAGAAAAATTTGTCTGTGTTGTATATGCTGTGTATACATCCATATGCTCAAATGCACATTCCCAAAATAATTATTCTTTACAAACTATGGACTATACAATTATTTGATCATCCAACAAGATGGACAAAATACTTTTCTATGACTATTAACACTAACATCTTTCCTATCTATTAAGAACAATGCACTGATAAATAAAAATAGAAATTTTCAAAATTTCACAGTAGTAAAATCCTCCATTGTTACCTGAATATACAGTGGAAATATTTGTCCTTTATTATTAGGTTATATTGCCTAAAATCCCTCACATCTCCACAGCAGAAGAACTAAGGTTTTGGTAGCAAGGGCATTGGGAACAATGTTGTAGTTTTAAAAATGTTAAGCTGAGGCACTGGAATAGGTTGCCCAGAGATGTTGTGGATGTCACATCCCTGGAAGTGTTCGAGACCAGGTTGGATGGAGCTCTGAGCAATTTAGTCTAGTGGAAGGGGCAGGGAGTTTGGAACTAGATGATCTTTAAGGTCCCTTTCAACCCAAACCATTCTGTGTCACCTGACAGAGCTAAGAACTGCAATTTAATTCAGTTTACATGCAAAAATGTCAGGGAAGTCAATCTTAGTCATGTTGTTAAGGTTGGAAGTAAAGCCAAAAGCATATCTAAAAAATGTAAATGCATGAGTAATGACATCTAAAAATAAGTTACACGCTGGGTGGTAATTCAGACTCCCAGCATGATGTCTTACAATTATTTTTACTGTTTATACAAAAATTAGTTTGCCATCTTGAACAAGTTTCAATATTGTCAGAAACATAAACCACTCCTAAAGAAAAATAAAAAAAGATATGTGCTTTAAAAATACTAAAAATTGGTAAGCAGCAAAGCTTATTTTATACTTTATATAAAATCTAGTGTGTTTGTTAAATGGAAATGAAAATACAAGTCACATTTTTGTAACTAAAGTTACATATCCTTTTTCTGTGACTAGTATTTATTATGTTTACTGAGTTGGTATGAAAGATAGAAGAAAGCAATGTTATAATTACCAGACATACATGAAGTATACACATTTTAAAAGTTGACTATTTAATTGTAAGAAGTATGATCTAGAGTCACTTTTAACAGGGAGAGGATAAACTGCTTTATATTTTGGTTCTCTGCTAGTAGTGATAAGATGGTAGTGAAATGAATGTTTATATAAGTCCATTTGAGACAACATGAACTATGTAGTACTGCCAGGAATTTTGTAAATAATGATCTTTACGACGCTGGCTACAAATTCCTGAGAAGGTAACAGGAATAACATGAATGGAAACTAAATTATTGTCCAAGATTTAAGTCATTCCACTAGATACTGATCGAAATATCTGTTAGCACTGAATGAGGCACTCAGGCCCTCCTTTTCTTATTGACAAAGGGTTCTTGGTTCCAAATTATATGCCTACAAGAAAATTATCTGAGAAAGTCTCTCAGAAAAGAGCATCTTTACTTCATTCAGTTTATCTGCCTCTGAAGGGAGGCAATTATACTGATCTGCATCAGCACTGTGAAATTAAATTATTGCCAGTTGAATTTTTTTGTACTCCTAAAGTGGCCTAAAGTCTTTTGACATGAGATATTATTACTCTATTAAAATCATGTTTAGCCATCTTCAGTTTATACAACCAAAATTTGTAACCTGGAAATCAGTACTCAAATTGCTTTCATTTAACATTGAAGGTTTTCACACTTTTCCGAACTACTGGACATGTATTCCCCTGCTGCTGATGAGGGAGAACTTATCATTGATGACAGTTCAAATTGCAAGGATTTAAATTAAATTTGACATTGCTTTCTGTTATGGTGAGAGGTTTTTGTATCACAGACAATGTAAAGGTCACAGTAGGCTTTCTTTATTAGCAAAATAGCTCCTTTTGTGCTAAACATTGTCCAGTGTCTCCAAAAAGAGAAAGTCAAGGTTAGCCTTAATTCCATACAAAAGAAACTTAAGACATGCTTAAAAATCCCTAGCATTGACATTAATTTCTGTGATTCTATTTTGAAGAGATTTTCCACATTACAAGGTTAGATAGTGCTAGACCTATTCAATCAAATATTCAACATGTCATTAAAATATTCAGATGTTAGGTGATAAATACAAAACTCTGTATAACTGAGGCCTGAATAAATATTGCAGGATGTGGTCTTATCTATAGCAGATAGATATTTTTGTGATCATTTTATTTTTGCATGATAAAAGATCAAAGCAAAAAGAAGGAATCTGTGATAAGCACCATGAAAGGAAGGTGATTCAAGAAATACATTTGAGATCACTCCAGTTCCAGGTTTAATTTCAGTCTCATCTTTATGTCCACCTTTTCATTAAGAACTCTTCTTTCTTGTCCTCATATATGCAGACATGTACAATTAAAAGAATTAGTGCGTGTGTTCTTATATTTGTGACATGAAGTTTTGTTTCTAATGCTGAGGAATTTTATCCTCCCAAACTTTTGATATATATGGAAGATGCAGACTGCTGTTTCACTACAAATAATATCACTGTAGAGTCCTAGGTACTCTGAGTTGCTGAAGGAGCAGCTGAAGCAGTAGGTAGGGTTGTCCAGAAAGGCTGTGTGACTAGGGTGTCTAACAAAGGTGTTGACTTGGAGCCTACTGCCAGCACAGCTCTCATGAAACAGCCACAACCCCTCCACAGTGATGAATTGCCCCCTCTGGCACAGGAGGGTTGTCTGATGTTAGGAAGTGCAAATTAGATCTCCCTGTGGCAGCTTGTCTAAATCTGAACTTTTACTTGTGATTAAGTGATGAATACATTTCCTTCATTTTTGTTTTGTTTTGCTGAATTCAGCTCTGACAAAAGTGACAGATTAATTGCACTGGGGAATTGAGTCATTGAAGATCATAGAATCATAAAATGGTTTGGGTTGGAATGGACCTTAAAGATCATCTCGTTCCAACTCCCCTACCATAGGCAGGGACACCTTTCACTAGACCAGGTTGATCAGAGCTCCATCCAACCTGTCCTTGAACACTTCCAGGAATTCAAAAAGCATTTAACTTTTCCCCCCTTGCTTTATCTAAAAAATGTTTCAGCTAGCTCTAAAAATCAGAGCTTAATAACAGCTAGAGAGTCTTTCCCTTATTCCTTCATCCAGGTATCTGTACCACACTTCGAATTGCTATTCGTGTGATACAGCTGAGCACAAGTCACAGGGTTTTGTCTGTACTCTATGGGACAAGCATCTCAAAAATGTTTCAGCATAGTCAGTCAGATGTTCATGTGGAGATTTTTCTTGACAATTCAAACAGTTTTCCTATTCTTGAAAAAAAAAGGGATAAAAATGTCAGAATGTGTACAAAAGGAAATTGAAATGGCTAGTGAATACATACCCATGCTTGTGGGGTTTTACTTGAACCAATAGCTGTGAGTGGTGTGTGGCAGAAAAATCGTCTCTACAGCCACTGGTAGTTTCAGTTGCATTCCCCTGAAAGTTTGAGAAGAGGAGAGTATGGCAAAGATCTGATGACCTTCTCCAGGGCTCTCTCTGGAACAAGAATGTGGTATGCAGTCAGGATGCTGCTTCCCTTTTCTCATCTACCCCAGAAGAGGTATAATCCCCTTCTGCTTCCAAAAGGGGAGGGGATATTGATGATCATTAAAAGAAACTGCCATACCTTAATTGCTAGACTTTAATTTATTGTATCTTTTGGGGACTTCTGTGCTGCATAAATTAAGCAGAGAAAAAGAGTAAGGACATGTAAGCAGATAAATTCTGATCTAGAAATCATTGTAGTGCATCCTCTGGTCTCCTAATATTACTCTACAGAGTAGAGTTTTTTCTATCAGAACTGTTTAACTAGGAGAACACTTTAACAAGCTAGGATAAACAAGGGATCATCTAGCAGATTGTACCAGAGCTGATAAATACATTGGTAATAGTTAATAAGTGTCTATTGAATTCCCTGCACATAACTTGCAGAGGCAGCTTTGTGCAATGCAGTGAGTTCCTTTGTCACAAAAACTAGTTGTTGCCATCAAGTTAATGCTTTGCGTAATATGAAATTCTAGTTCAACTCACAAAATTTAGGTAAGTGACAAAGAATCAAATCTTTTATGACCAAACATTTCTGCTGATGTGTATTTTCCATCTTATCTACTCCATTTTTTTTAAACAAGTTGTTTTTATTGGACTGCAAGTAGCAAATTCCTATAATTTTATAGCCATGTGACATGGTTGTCATTTCTTTTAGCACAGGAAATGGTACATCTGTTAGTGAAGAGACATAAAGTACTCTCCCATGAGTCACCAAAAATCATCTGCCAAAACTAATTAAACTAATGCCAAATATGACACATCAGTTTAAGACCTGTAACAATTTATAGTACACTGACTTTGCAGGAAAATGGGGGTGGAGGTAGTGGGAGGTTAGGGTAAGGATCTCAAGTGTAGTTTCACAGAAGATGTAAAGGTCACTTATCTGATTTTTTTTTAATAATTCATCTACCTAGCCCAAAAAAAACATTTTCAGAGCCTTTGTTTTGCAGTTTTATTCATTTGCCATTAAACTGCAGTTACAGAAAAACTATAAATTCTACTTGAACTCACACTGTATATTTCTCCAGGCATGAAATCTTACTATTCTAAGAAGAGAACTGGTTTAAAACAGAATTTAATATATTCTTGTATGTAAAGTTTGCTAGGAGTTTCACTACATTTCATGGGACTATCATAAGAGCCTCCTAAAGAGATGTTTTGATCTTGGTTTTCTTAAAGAAATTCAGGATGAAATACAGAGATCTTATAAAGATTAAGCTAAAGAATACACCAAGTAGAGCAATGTAAGTCTTAATAACAAAGACTGCAGAACTCTTTTTTCCTATTATATCTGCAATGTCTGTTCCTATTACACCTATGTCCTCTCAGGATAAGAGGACAGTCTTAAGCTGCACTGGGGAGGTTTAGGTTGGATATTAAGAGGAATTTCTTCACAGAAAGGATGATTAAACATTGGAATGCACTAAGGCGGTGGAGTCACTGCCCATGGAGATGTTTAAGAAAAGGTTGGATATGGCCCTTAGTGCCATGGTCTGGTTGACATGGTGGTGTTAAACCATAGTTTGGACTTGGTCATCTCAGAGGTCTTTTTCAACCTAATTGACTATGTGGAAACCAGAATATTACATGTCTAGCTAAGGCCTGTGGTCTGATTTTAACTTCAGAAATGCATATATACAATTAATAAAAGAAAGCTGAAATATCAATTATAACCTGATTTCCACAAGCAGTCATGTAAATACTTAAAAGAATTGCTTCTTTAGGACTAAATAAGTTTACTTACTGTATGCATACAGTTTCTGAAATTATTTTCTTCCATTTGTATTGCAAATATAATTATTGAAACACATTTATAAGAGTATTGTAGAAATATTTTGTCTAGATGATCCATTACATATATTTTTCAATCTAAAGTGCATTGTTGTATGGTTGCAGCTTTTAGACCACAATGCATTATACAAGCAAGGAGGGGCACAAGGAGTAGATGTGAGTTATCTGGAGAAAAGACTAAGGCACCCTTGACATTTTTAGGGCAAGACTCTCCACAATACTAGCTTGCATCATCTGCCACTCTTTCTTGTATCAACAGTGTGGAGCATTTATCTTACCATGCATTTGTCTCCAATGTGTCTTAGTTGCCAAAGTTTCTGTTGCCAGTGCTATGAACTCTTTCTCACTCTTCTGTGACAAACATATTCATTTTAGTGGTATTTTTATCAAGATTCAGCCCATTGGTCAACACTAACCATTTGTAATCCCTTTACTAACAAATATCTTGCTCCATTCTTGCATAATGCTATTGACACTTCAGGGGTTTATAACTCTCCATTTTTTTAGCAATACTTTTGTGCCCTCAGCCTTCCTGTTCATGTTGATATAAGTGCTAAGTTAATTTGAGTGAGTGCAAACACTTACTATGAACTAGTGTCTTCCCTCTTTCTGATTTAAAACCAATGTAGCAGGTCTTACTTGTTTCAAATCTGGGAGTTTGTACTTTTCACTTAAATGAGGATTTTGTGATATCCAAATAAGCTATTTTTAAAAAAAAATATTTCCAAGCTTTCATCACCACTGCTATGAGCTGTTAATCCATTTTCAACACTAATCATGCTAACTTTCCAGCACAAGTAGTTGGCATTTGCAGGTGTGTCTCTAGCACCCTAAAGGCATTTGCTCTAATACTGAGTTTTCCATAACTTTTTACCCTGTTGCAGATCTGTCCTGCACACAGATTTCCTGTTTATAAAGTGAACATCTTCTGATAATTTAGCATATTTTGTGTTCCTAAATTAATATCTAATCCCATTTTGTGGGAGGAAGTATGTCATACTACTTTCATTAACTAAATTGAAACATCTGTGGTCCAAAGCTCCCTGGCATGGACTTAATGATCAAAATCTCCTCAATCTTTTTAGTGGTTCATGATTATTTATCTCTGATAGAAACTCCTGGTCCTAACATCTCCTGTTTGGATTACTACGGTCATCTTAACCGGGACTATGTGATGACATTCATTTAAAGATATAGCAAACTCAAAATATAAAACCTTTTCCATGTCATGTAAACAACTTAGAAGCTTACAGTAGTAATGCTGTAGACATAATTGTTCACATCTACATTAAGTTTACTGTATGAAGGTTAGAAATTCTGTATTGTCCGAGCATTAGTTTCTGATATTGTTCCTTTTTCTAACCTCATAACTTGATGATGCACTTACTCTTCATCTTTTTGTTCCCAAAAGTATTCCAAGGTCACTGTTTCTTAGGGGCATGGGACACAGATCATTTGTTCCCTGAATCTCTTCTGAAAGGTGTGATAAATGAGTTTGGCTTTTCAAATGGGAGTTTTCCTCATAAGGAAAGTATAATCCTACTCACTGGATTTTATCTTTTAAATAAGAAAAACTATAGGGGAAGAGAATAGGGGAGATAACTACAAATGTTAAAGCTCCAATATAAACTGTTGCAACAATAATATTTTTGGTCAAGGTCAAGGATAAGAAGCGACTGTGTTAAGAGATATAAAATCATTAAATAAGGAAATGGAATATTTTAAGCATAAATTAAAGCATTTATACTCTAAACAGAGATAAAGAATAAATGTTATACTTCTCTGACTTTGACAACTTTGGGGTTATGTTTTTCTTATAAATAGAAGAGAACTACGAGATTTCCTTAAAATTCCATGTAAGGTGTCAATAGCAGAATAACTTTAGAAGCCTGTCTTACCAACTACATCATATTTATAGCCTGTACAGAGTCAAAAGTCATGGCAATCAGGCAAAGTCCCCAGTGACTGAAAAAATGGGGAAAACATTGGAAACATCATACCCATTTTTTAAAAAGGAGGACCCTGGGATCTATCAACCAGACATCCTTACCTCTGTACCCAGAGGTACAGATAATGAAGCAGATCCTCCTGGAAGTTTTGTCAAGGCGTATGGATGACAGGTGAGAGGTGAGAGAGACAGACAACATGAGTGCACAATAGGAAAATCATGCCTGCCTGATCCTGTGGCCTTCTTGAGTGGAATGACTATGTTGGTGGATAAGGGAAAAGCAACTGACTTTATCTGCCCCTCCACTCCACTCTGGTGAGACCCTTTCTGGATTACTGCAACCAGTGCTGGGGTCTCCAGCCCTGGAGTCCCAAGCTGAAGAAAGACATGGACCTGTTAGAATGAGTCCAGAGGAAGATGATCAGATAACTGGAACAGTGAGATTTTTATGGAGGAGGAAAGCAGTGCCCTGCAGAATGAAGGACAGCCTAGATGATTTTGTGAATATATGACAGACCTTTTAAATAGTATTGTCAGAATCATAAGCCTTTCAACACAAGAAGTGTAACACAAGATCTCAAATAAAATCAGGACTGAAGTCAGAGGAAAAACAAACAGTTCCTTTGAAGAGCAAGACACATTTATTTGTAATTCTTTGTTAGCCACAAATTAAGATTAACTCCGATATTTAGATAAAACTCTTTCTTTGGTTTATATATGTTAATACTTCAAAGATATACTGCTTGTTATAAAACACAAACACACATGGGTAGAGCCTAGCCCGTTACACCTGCAAAACCAGGGAAAGTTCACTGACTTCACTAAAGTTTTTTTTGCACTGTATCTTACATCTGAAAGTTGGATTTGGGTCAATATACTTTTTTAAGAAAAAAATTGATGTAATGACATCTGTGTTAGAGGCCACAGAAGTTTGCATGTCATCCCTTTCTTTTGAATCAAAGCCTAATAAATAGAATGCTGTAAAAATGCTTAGCAATAAAAGAAAAATATAAATTGTTATAAAAAGCAGAGGCTATTTTCTCCCTATCAGCTTTCAAAAAAAAATCCCCAAAGAACATGTTGAAGTGAATTAAATCTCCAGTGAATGCTGTTCTTTGTCATAATGAGAAAACAAAAAAATTACAAAACACATACCAACTTTAAAAATAAGGTTATAATTTAGCAGAACAAAACCAAAGCTTTTGGTATTGTATTTGTTTATTTGCTTTGGCGCTAGCATTATTTTTCAATTGTGCTTCAAATACTCAGTTTTGCCCAATCTATATTTCTTGCTTGTTTAGTTGGGTTTGTAAAATAAGAAATCTCTTGAAAACAGGCTTTGAATTAATTTGAATAATAAATATAACTGTCTGTGAAAGCCAGCTATCAGACAGACATTAATCTGATCTATTTGCAGTTCCGTGTCATGAAGAATACAGAAATTTAGGGATTTTTTTGCTCCAGTTACTGTTTATTCTATCCTTGTTTAAAGATTCTTAAGTCCTCTATTGTCAAACAAGCAACACCCAAAAGAAACAGAAAAGGTGTAAGGCTTCTACAACTGTGGTGTTACTGTGTCCTGAAGAGAGAGGTTTAATTCTACATCTTGTTCCATAAAGACATTTTTAATTCGCCAAACGAAAAGGCTGAAGTTCCTGAGCCCCTTGAGAATAGGGTCAAATAGACCTTTTGACTGGATAAGCTGAAGTTTTCCTTGAACTTTTTTCAGTTATGCTTAAATGTTAAAACTCTTGTGCTTTCCTTGGCAGGGAGAATGAAGGGGTGTAGATTCATAAATGGAAAAGACTTGCTTACTGGAATTTTCTTTGCAGCAGTGTGGGATCAGAGAAATCGGCCATACATCTAACAGGCTTGTTAAACTCTGCAGTACATCATGAGGATGTGTCCTTACAAATCTCTGAAATCCTTAAATTTTACCTCATCTTTGTTGCTGTGAATATGGAGAGAAAATCTTTTATACCATAGGAGACAGTACTTCACGCTCCCCTCAACAACAGCATTTTCAAAGTACAGTCATGTAGGCTGTGTCACCAGCTAGTGAGAAGCAAAAGCCACACACACGTTCTTTTAAATGCTGTTTTCCCCTCACAGAATCTTTTTGTTTTTAACAATAGTTAAAGAAAATAAAATCTCAATTGAAAACAGAAGTCAGAAGCCTTCCTGCTTTGACCAGCCAGAGGGGGGAAGGGAGGAAAAGACATCCATTCACCCAAGCTCCTCACCTCCAATTTCTAATACAAGCTCAGCTACAGAAGAGCCAGACTGCAGCCTTTTCCATGCAACTTTGTGTTTTTTGACACGATACCCATTGATAAGCTATTGCATAATTAGAAAAAGCTCTGGTGGGTCTGAAACCACCAGTTCAGAAAAAGCAGGGATGAGGAACACCTAGACCTGATTGATTTGTGAGGAGTGAGCAGGGCTGGAGGTTAGCAAGTTGTTTACTCAAGGAATATTTCATGTTCTGCCTCGTTTGGTGACACATTTTTGAGGTAGTCTCTTGTGGGAGGTTTGAAACCCCACCATTATGCCTGGGTCCAAACAGTGTACTATAAATGCAGGTCTGTGTTTAAAGAAAGAAAAATCTAACTCATTCAAAAGAAAGTGTAGTCATCAAGAGCTAGGAATTCCCCACCAGAGACAGAAAAGGGATTTGGATCATCAAAGACATGGGAAGATGCAGACATGTTCTGGAAGTCTAGGAAGAGAGTAAGTGAAAGCATGCAAAACACTCAGAACTGAGGGAGCACGAGGGTTACACTGAAAGTTACTGGTGTTTCTAAAACTAAATATTTTGTACAGTAACATGGCCATATATTGCTATAAAGTACCTTGTAAATGTGCTGGTATGTTAGTGTTAGAATTTGCCAAGAAAATCTGTCTGTATGTTTCATTACTTAGGAACCTAATAGGGTGTATTTTCCAAGTGCTTTATTTTAGCAATGTAGTTGCAAAGACTTATCTGATACTGGAAATGTGGCACCTGAAAATATTTTTTGTTTCTACTGCAAACTTAGACCAGCATCATATAAAACATTCAGTAAGGACTTTCAGGAGAAAAACAACACCCCATACTACAAAGGTGTGTAGAGTACTTACTGCAACCTTTAATCAGTTGTTTCTGTGTATCTACCAGTAAACTTACAGAGCAATATTTAGTGAGAGACAAGAACACAGGACAGGAAAAGCAGAACTGAGATGTGCCAAAGTGTTGAGATTATTCAAGGAAGAGAGACTACCAAAGATTCTGTTATGATGTTTTAGTGCAACAGACTTCTTTAAGCCCCACTGTAATGAATAATCATTGAAATAAGGCTGAATAATTTGAAAATGGCTTTTCATTTTGCCTTGCCAGTAAGTTGCAGTGAAACAGATGTAGATATATACAACTGAAAATAAATTTTGGAATCCTAAAACATTCTGTACTCTCATGGTCAATCACACTGTCTGAAAATAGTACATTAACTCACCTAAAATGCAGCATGCAGCAGTTTAAATCCTAAACCTCAGCCCAGAAACTAGAAGAAATACTGTATTTTGAGACAGTTTCAAAATCAAAATATAAAGTCTGTATAGAAAGGATAAATGAAACCAAACTATGTTATGAGCCTCCAGACCTGAAAGTCAACCTGGCATCCTGGAAAAGGACTGAATTACTTAGACCAGTTTGAAAAATTGCCTTCTTATGTAAGAGCAAACCAATCTTTCTGCTCCTAACCCAGCATGTCTTTTGTTCATCATGCTTTGCACCTCAGATTTTAGGTACTTGAAAGCACCCCAGGGAAACAAATACTTGAAAACCAAAACAGTGTAATTCTGAAGGACAGACAAACCTGTACTGAGTGCACAGAAATCCAACAAAGCTAAAAGAATAGGTCATCAATTAGGATTAAAGAGGGCAATGACAGGCATTTGACATCATGGCGGGTATCAAATGTGTCAGGCAGCCTGCTTCCCATGAAACAGTGATGCTGAGACAGCTGATGACAAAAATTATTTTTCTCCTCAAATGATGATGTTGGAAAGTGTTGACCTGAATTGGGGAACTCGTCTTTGTTCTGCACTGGGACGGAAACATTGAAAATGTATTTAAAACTGAACTACAGCTCATTATACAGTGACCTCATACAGAGACTTTTTGTTTCTCAGCAGAGACAAAGTGAGCATGCCAGCCAGGGAGTATAACTGCCTGCTTCTTCTGTCTGTATATGAAAGACTATTGAGTCTTCTCTGGCTTCAGCTGAGACACAGTCACATCTGAAATTGTGTGGAATGCCATAGATGTGAGTGAATATCCCACACAAGAGCCTGCTAGGTTCAGATATGCTCTGCTCAGTTTATTCCTGAGATCGCACTAAAATAAAAGTGCTCATGGAATATTTATTTCTAAATGCTTCTTCCATCTTGTCCTCTCTCTTCTTTTACCTTCTCTTACACCAGTCCTTTGGCTTTGGCTAATGGGAAGCACAAGATACAGGAACTGCAGTGAGTATGACACTGTATTCATCAACACAGGTAAACTTCATAAAAGAGCAGTGCTTCTCAAGTCTTACTGCAGAACAGATAGGAGACCTTCTGTTCTTCCAAAAGGTGAAAAGGAGAGAAGAGAAAGGAAAGAGAAAGGAAATTCTTATTAACAGGTGCTAAATGCATAATTTCACATTTTTGTGCTGCTGAGCTCATCCCATGACTCCCACCCTCGAACTTGCCTAATCCTTGGGTTATGTTCTGGTTCTCCTCTGGAGGATTGTCACCCCACCCCTCCTTCCTGGGACAACAGCAAATGCTTTTACCTGTACGCCTATTATTGATCTTGTAATAAATTAAAACAAAATATTGATTTTATCCTTGGCATGAATTTCCAGAAAGAATTCCTTTCCACTGAATGGTTTTATTTTAGTTAAGAACTTTGCCTTTCAGCATAACTCATTGTGTTCTCCTATTTAGTTAGTTTTCCACATCTTTCAATTCTTAAGTTAATCATATACCATTTAATTTCTGATATACCAGGATAATAAATGGATTAATTGAATCTACCAGGTTTTGTATTTAGATATAATGTGTTTCTCATTAAGAGATAAAAGCTGAGTTTATGTGGTGTGGACTAAGTCTCTCTAAGTATAAACCAATGCTAGTTAAGTTAGTTCTAAATGCAAACAACCAGGCAGGTCTTCTTGCTAGTTTTCAAAGCCCCTTTATTCTGAAGGTGCTTACATACAGATTGAACTGGAAAACATGGTCTCACAGATGACAGGGTTGCTCAGGAGAGATACTTCTGGTGAAAATTAAGTATGCATATAAATTCTTGCCAGTGTCAGGACCAAAATCATGTGGGTGAGTCTTCCATATAGAAAAATACTACTAAAATGAACAGAGACGGATACGTTTAAAGGGGAAGTGAGAACAGAAGGGGCCCGTAGAATAATTTTAGGTTTTTAAAAGTGAGACAGATATAAATTTGGCTCAGGCTCTCTAGGTTTTTAAAATACAGATTTTAATGTGTAGTGTGGTGAACAGGATGCTCAGCCCTTCTCTCACTGGCTTCCCTAAAAGCTGAACCAGAATGCTTGCTTCAATCAGAATTCCTATTTGTCTGATGAGTTTAGCTCACCTTTGTCCATTTTTAGGTCCCCTCTAGGTTCTGCTTCCATTACTTGCCATAGCTGAAGTCCATATAGATCTAAACTTGCAATCTTTAGAAGATGATAAAGCTCTCTGTTGCTGAAATACAGGCATTTCTGGTATAGAGGTATTGCTTTAATGTGCTGGTTTGGGCTGAAGTAGAGTTAACTTTCTTCACAGTGGCTTGTACAGGGTTATATTTTAGATTTGTGCTGAACACAGGGTTGATAATATGGAGATGCTTTTGTTGTTGCTCAGCACTTACACAGAGCCAAGGCCTTTGCTGCTTTCTGTACTGCCATGTTGGCAGGGCAGCTGGGGAGACAGCCAGGACAGGTGACCCAAACTGACAAAAGGGATATTCCGTACCATATGGCATCATCATCAGTATAGAAAGTGTGAGGGAGAAGGAGGAAGGGGGGACATCTGGAGTGATGGCGTTTGTCTTCCCAAGGAACTGTTAGGCATGATGGGCCCTGCTCTCCTGGAGATGGCTGAACACCTCCTGTCTGTGGGAAGCAGTGAATTAATTCCTTGCTTTGCTTTGCTTGTGTGCTTGGCTTTTGCTTTCTCTATTAAACTGTCTTTATCTCAACCCTTGAGTTTTTCTAGCTTTTACTCTTCTGATTTTCTCCCCCATCCTGCTGGTGGAGGAGTGAGCAAGTGATTGTGTACTGTTCAGTGGCTGGCTGAGTTTAAACCATGGCAATTAGAAATTTCAAGAATTGATAAAGTTTTAAAAAATTTTAACAGATTTCTGTGCAATAAAAAGTATTTTTTTTGCCTGTCATAAGTTAACAGAAGTATAATGTGTATATAGACCTATTGCTAAATATTGATTAGTTTTTTTACTGATGCTATTGTCCTGGCTGCTGTGGGGTACTAATCAAGGTTGTTAAAACTTTGGCATTGACCTTCACTATGCAGAAATGACACAAAACACCCAGAGGTGAAGGACATGCCTCCAGAAAGGGGTGTTAGAAAGCTGGAAGATGAAACTTCTTTCTGTTCACTGGCTGTATACTTCACTACCTTTATCCAGCGGTTATGACAACCCTACAGAGTATGCTGCTGTACTAAGGAACTGTTTCCCATGACTGAGTTTTCTTGTCTTTTGGCAACATCTGACATCCATTTAAATAAAATAAGCCGATTTCCTATATCATTTATGTAGAAATTGCAGCAAGAAGTATAACCTTTTGCTGAATTTGCTCTTGACTTCTTAGAAATTAACTGCTGTAAAAGTTGTATCTTAGTAAATGAGACAATTACTTCATCTTTTTTGACACTAGTGCTGTTGCAAGCAAACTTCCAGAGAACTAACTTCTCATAGGCTTTAATAAACTGTTTTATGGGCATAAGATTTATGAAGGAACAAGAGCATATTCCTTTACCATGATAGTCTGTCTGTTCTCAGGGAAGACAAAGAGGGCTACAAACCAATCCAAGCTTTTCTTCCTGAAGATGCTGCCCTTGGTGTTGTCAGTGCCCTTTTACTCTGGGAAGTGAAAATCTTAAGATTTTAATAAACAATCAG
>NW_008673270.1:35650-40543 GCF_000695815.1 Acanthisitta chloris
TCTAAAGACTCCCAGCTGGAGAACGAGGCAACACAGTTCTAAAGTTTGGGGGTTTTTTTTCAAGCTTTGCAACATGCTTTAATAATTTACCTACAGGTACTAATTGGCTTCTAAATTACCAGACTATCAAATAGTTATTTGTCTCAGCCTTTCTGCTAAAAATGGCTTGATATTCTTAAAGTTAGTCTTTTAGAAATATTTTGCTAAATGCCAGTTTTCTAGTATTAAAATCTGTCATCATTTTTGTTTTCAAATAATGTTTAATATCTGTTAATCCAGGCAAAAATTTATAAAACATTCAAAGCATGGAAGAAAACTCAAAATACTTATTAAAAATATTTTTACTTTTTCGTGATTAAGTATTTATAAAAATACAGATCGGAAGGAGACATAAGATTAGATATGTTTGTGCCCATGCCTGTGGGAAAGCACATATGGAGAAGAAAAAGCACTTATGAGAGCATTTCTGAGCTCTTCAGATGAAAACAGGGAGAAAGCTAGAGAAGTCTGGAGTATTACTAGCAATAACAAGTAGATGAACTAATAGAGTCAGGAGTGATGGGAGCTTTAATTCACAAATCAGATCTGTTATTAATACCCAGAATAGTAACCATTCTTTGAAAAAAAATTGGAGAAAACCACAAAATACATGTATAATGCACTGATTCAAGACAAATTGGCATGAGTTTTGATTATTCAGTGTTCTCTTAAGCATGTTGCTGCTATCTGCTAGATTAAATAATACATCATTTTTCTTCTATGAAGTAGACACAGCTGTGCTTTCATCAGTGACCAGTTTAAGATTCACTTCCTATACCATCTCTTTCAGCTTGAAGAGTTAAATTGTTCATTTAAATAAATGCATTCCAGGGTGGGTTGACCCTGGTCAGCAGGTAATCTAAGCTTTGTTTAGTTTGGGTCAGTTGTCCAGATTCCATCCCCTCCCAACTTCTTGCCCCTGGCCTATTGCTGGGAGATCAGAGAGGGGAAAAGAAAAAGCCTTTCTGTTCCAGCACTGCTCAGCAAACACTGGTGTCTTATCAAGAGTTTTAGCCACAAATCCAATGCACGGCACCTGTGAAGAAAGTTAACTTCACCCTGGCCAGAACCAGTACATAATCCTAACCACAGAGGCTTACCTGTTCTAAGTAATTGCAGTAAAAATAACACCAGGTAGGGAAGGACAGGAAGAAGTTTGTACTTAATTTTGCTCTGTTTTCATGGAATCTCTTTTCTAAAATTCAGTTGAAGTTCATCAGCCCCTTTTTAAAAAAAACTCTCCTAGCCTTCCTGCAGTGTGAAACAGTGTATAACTCCATCTGAATTCCTGAACTACATCAGAGTTGCCTGGTTGATCAACACAATGCAGCTCAGCATTGTGCAGGAAGTTTGCAGGATCAAGCTCTTGAGCTTGCCAGCTCAAGCTGCAAAAGCAGTACAGTGCAGGTAACATGCTGAGACTCTCATCACAAGTACGTAAAAGTCATTAACTTTCTTGCCACTTCTTGAAGCAAAAGCCAGTGCAGTTGTAACTTCCATGCAGCAGAATCCTGCATGTCAGAAAGCAATAGTGGATGCCATTTCTGGCCCTGTATTTTGTAAATTGTCATTTTCAGTGGAGAAACCTGAATACTCATTTCTTCTGCCTTGCTTGTGCCATCTAGCTAGTGCTGGATAAGCAATCAGTCAAAACTATTAGCACAAGAAATTTATCCTTATATCTGTACTGAAAACCAAGTAGATTGAGAATAGTTTGATAGTTCATATAACTTTTCTCTACTTTTTTTTTTTCACCTACAAGGGGATTAAAAAAAAAAAAAATAGTTCAAAATTTGCTTCAACTAGTTTTTTATAAAAATAAGCCCAAGAACAGACAGAGGTCTACCACTCGTTCCTAGCTAAGGAATTCAGAGCTACTGGTCTGCCTGCTGGGTACCAGGATCCTTGTGTGATAGTGTTGGCTCAGAAAGTGGTACTTTCCTCTTAGCTGAAGTCATGTGAATACACATATGTACTAAAGGAGCAAGACAAGAAAAGCTTAAGTATAAGAACATTGATAGGTATGATTCAGTTGTATTTCTTGCCTACAGGAAGTGAGCCTTGTATAACTTAGTGCTGTTCAAATAATTCATAAAGTGAATTCCACAGGGAGGGGAAATGGACAAGTCAGATCACTCACCAACAATGAATTACAGGTGTTTGTAGGGTGGAGTGAAGCTGCTGTTTAATAGTGCATGAAATGCTACACAGGGTGGGAAGCATGCAGTAACAGTCTGAAAGCAGGGAGGAAACTACAGACTATAATTACTCATTGAAAGCAGAAAAATGGGGCTAGTGCCCCACCTCTTGCACAAAGCAGTAAGAGTTCTTAACTAAAATATTTAATTGTTTGTTTTTGTCTTGAGAGCAAAGAGCTGAGCAGTATAACTTCGAGGCAGTAGCTCAGTACTTGCTTGGTGGTTGCAAATGGAGGATCAGTGAATTTCCTGCCATTTCAGTTCCAGTCTGGTGACAATACAAATGGATGCTGTGCTATAGGGAGAAGTCTGCTGCCCACAATACACTGGCAGGGGTAATATATCACTTGGATTAAACAGCAAGGATGAGCCTTTATTATGTTGTATCTTCTTACAACTGCAGCTACTACTCATCAGCTGTAATGGTGTATAACAGATTACTAACCTGCACTATAAACATAAGCAAGTGTTACCTGCTCAGTCATCAGCATCACTTTTATCCAGTACTTGGATGGATGACATAAAGCATCTAATCTTTTTCTCCCAAGAAAGACTGTACTTTGTGCAGAGACACATCTGTAGGCAAACTCTGTGTGTGTAAACCACTAAACTGTAGTGCATACCATACCAAAGTTTTGACCTTGGCTGCTTGTTGTGCTGTTTTCCATAATCATAATCTTTTTCATCTTAATGACTTATTTCACTTTTCTCAGTCACGAATCAGAACTATTTTGCAGAACACCTACTGTAAATATAACAACAATATTTTTTTGTAACTCTAATAAATGGGGTCAAAAAATCTAAAATAAGCATTTTAGGATTCAGAAGACGTTGTGAATCGATAGCTTCATATCATATTTACTCATGTTAAGAGCTATTTTTAAACATGATAGTTAAGCTTGTATATGATACAATAATAAAATGTTTTAAATCAAAGGGAAGTAAGTTTTGATGGGGCAGTGTCCAGACTACAGGTTGGTCTGCAGATTATTCTGTATTTTGTTTTCCTTTACAAGAGGTTTCATTTTTGCACTCAATACACAAATGGAATTCTGAGAAATGTATTTACCTCTGTCTTTTGAAAATGCTGAGTTTCTTCTTTGATGTACTTTGCGACTTAAAAGGATTTAGAACTGCAGGTAAGTGCAATACAGTTTCAGGTGACAACCCCACTGTGGCAGCTATGTTTTCATTGTTACATTGTTCACTTCAATGACTGTGAAGTAATTAGTCATGTGCCTTTCCATCATAATTTCCCAGGCTGTAGGGGATATTTAACTTGTCAAAGACTAGTTAACATTCAAGCATTCAGTCCCAGCCTACTGCTTCTTCATATGCTGGTGTTCCTCTCACAGGCATGCTTCCTTCTCTATGGTAAAATTTTCTTGGTCTTTGTAAGTGGAACATAAATGTCTGAAATAAAGGTGCTAAGTGTCATCAATCTGAAGGTACACAGACATAGACCAATTTAAATGTAGATGGATGAGTGAAAAAATTTAGAGAAAAGGAGAAGTTTGGGATCCATTGTGGCAAACAGTGAAAGGACGTAGGTTTCCACCAAAAGCAATTTCATCAGCAGGTGTTTTGGGTTACTGCATATCCTAACTGAATCTGGGGGTGGGAGTACCGGTACCAGTTTCCTAGATGGCTATGCAACCAAACACTTTCTAGATCTTTTTCTTCACTCACAAAAGTTAAGTGCTGTGTGCAGAGCTTGACGTAGTAGTAAAATATGAGGAGCACCCAGCTGTGGAAGGAGGAAGAACTTGTGGTTCTTGGCCATGTGCTTAATCATTTCAAAGAGGCTTTGAGGTGGGTAACATAAATACATTAAAAGAATCTGAGCAATCTGCCTTCTTAGACTGAAAGCAATGTAGGCTAATGGAAAGCCATTATAGCAGCAAGATCCCCAAATCTTTGTAAAAGTCATTTGTCTTCCCTGTGCCATAGTTTCCCTAGGAGGAAAATGAGGGTAAGACACTTACCATTTCTTCTGACAATGAAATTAAAAGAAAGACAGTGTTTGAATATTATGTATTGTGCTCTGCAACAAACAGGACTTAGTTTTTTGGACTACTAACAATAAAGTGAATAACAATTATCTCAGATTTCAAGATGGGAAAATTCAATTTTCAATATATTAACAGTGAAGTGGGATAATTGCTTTGCCAATGAAATTTACATGCCAGCAACATTTTTATTAAAGATTTTAAAATTAGAGTATTTACCAATGGTTTGCAATGAGGTATAAAACTGCTTGCACTGACAGTTCAATGAACTCAGTACATTGCTAGTGGCAAGCATGCCCGAGAAAGAAAGACAACTAAACAAACAATTCCTAAGTTTTGTAACAATCATGTCAAGAGGATGATTCTGTGAGCTATTAGTTTGATATGATTTTATTTCATGTCTTTCTTAGTCATTCAGAAGAAGCAGTTTAATAGGATAGAGAAATATGGTGTTTTCGTGGCCCATGAAGCAGAACTCCTATGTCACTCTGTAAGAAGTTCAGCCATGCAGCCTCTGAGGAATGAGAGTCTTAAATCAATTAACAGTGCTGGAAAAGCATGGCACAAGTGAGGAAGATGTAGGAAATGGAGTAGCAATAGAGTGCAAGAAGGAGGAACATGTGTGGAAGAGCAGATTCATGAAGCAG
>NW_008673270.1:40572-76371 GCF_000695815.1 Acanthisitta chloris
AAAGAGCAATAATGTGTTCCAGTGCCTTGGTCCTCTCTTCTCAGTTCCACCATATATGTGTGGTAACTTCCAGGTGCTGCTCAAAACATACAGAAAACTGCAGAGGAGGTTCACAGTGGGGAGACTGGGTGTATACAAAAGAAATAATAGACCAATAACTATTTTAATTCTACTCAGTTGCAGCAGGGAGATGTTTTCTGCAGAGGCAGAGAGGGTGGTTTAGAGAGCCTTCAGGGTAAATGGCACTTGGTATTCACACAGGCCACACACACAGATCATGCACGCATATGCACACAAACACTTGCAAAAACAAATCCTTTGCACGGGCTGTCTTGGCAAACATCTGAAAATATCTGCACTTCACCCACACAGCTGGGGGAAGCTCTAGCGCTGCTGTTCAGGCAGCACTGCAAACACCAAGAAACATGTCATGAAAAACTGAAAAAGATATCGAACAAAATGGAAAGCACAAACTTTACATAAGCAAACATACAATATGCTTGCTGCATGTGCAAAATGTTCCTAGGGCATGTGGACTTCCAGGCGTTTTGAAGTGAGGGATATATGTCTCTGCCTATTTCAGTTTTTCCATGCAGATGTAATAGTGTGTCATCATTAACTCTGCCCTGCAGGCTTGAAGCTAGGCATGCCTCTGTGTGCCTCTGTGTGTGTGTTTGTGTCTGTGTGTCTGTGTGTGCTGTAGCTAGAAAAATGAAGTAGAACAGCCTACTGTTATGTCAGTTGTGTATGAGGCAAGAAAACCAACTGCAAGAAGGAAAGCCCCACAGCATTTCAAGGGTTTATATGAGAACCCAGTCACTTTTATTTGTAAAATTATATTTTCCTTTTGACTCTTGTGATCAAATGCTTTGGCAGTTGCCTGAAGTAAGAGACCCCAGAAAGTAGTAGCCTGAATTTCTCTTCTAGTGCAATCTTGAAATCTGTACCTGTGGGTCAAGTGGGGCACAAGTTCTGTGTGTCTTCTGCATGTACCCCACTCTCTACCATCTCTTTGCTCTCTTTTAGTTTTGAACCCGTGACTTCCTGCTCCAAAGTCAGCAGGTGTAGAAAACCAGTATGGAATTTCTCAACAATATACATATTTTTATTTTTCGGAGCATTCTTTTAGAGAGTCCACATGCAGCTCTGGCCCACATGGGATTTTGCGCCTGAAGCACAGATCCTCTTTCTGAACTTAACAGCTCACAGCCTTGGTGGAGACCAGGTGTCAGAGCACTTGGCACAGAGACATCAGCCTGAGTTTCCCACCTTCCAAGTGAGGGGAAGAGCTATTAGTTATTCAAGATGGAGTTGTTGCAACTAATAAGTATATTAGTAACACCAGGAATTTTATGTTATTTCTATACCTCAGTGCAATACCACAACTTCTGAGGCTAAGGTCTTGCATTATGTTACCCTTTTATGTTATTTAACTTAGATTGAATCTGTATCATTCTTTTAACAAAAATTTTACTGTGGAAATTTTCCCGAAGCAAGAAATTTTAGGATGCTGCCATTTCATTGCAATGACTTCTTGTTGCTGATGCTACAGAATGAGTCAAAGACCATATCTCCAAGTGAGGGCTCACTGCCCAGCTCCCATGTCCCTGGCCAACTGGGGATTAGTTATGTTTCCTACCTCCAGATATTATGGAGCCTTCTGATGGCTGGAAGGTGATCAGGAGTTTAAAACAGAAAGGCAGAGAGTAAGTAATGTGGTACCTGCTTGGGGAGTGGTTGAATTCAGGGAAAATCTGTAGGTCTGAGCATCATCTGCTGAAAGAAAAAGACAACATGAAGAACAGAGAAACTGTATTTTAGGTAGTTGGTTGCAATAGGGAGATAGGAAACTACTCCTGTAAGAAACAAAAAGTTGGACAAGGTGGAACTCGAAAAGAGGTCACTCTCACTTCACATCTCTCTTCTGGCTATCAAATGCTATATTTGTTTTCTCTATATCTTCCCTCTGACGTAGGTAAAGGAAGAATCAGAACTGGTCTTACAAAAAAGCATTAATCCTATATTGTCTGTGTAAATAGATCTCATTGCTCATTTCATGCACATAAAAAAAAAGGAGAAGAAAAAATACTCAGATTGAACTTCCTGAAAGAGAGAGGTACGTAGTCAATGTACGCGTGAAATATGTACTTACTGTTCTTTTGTCCTCATGATACAAGCATACAAACTTTTCTAAATTATTATCAACACAGAAGTAATGTTAGAAACAAGAACAGACCACACGAGGTGTCACTAGCACTCTGGAGGAAGTCATAGCAAATGTTGTCATTCACATGTGTGGGGCCAGTTACATGCCTTTACTGCAGTGGTTTGCAATGCCCAGTCTGAAAGGCCATGGTTAGCAGTCTGCTGCCAGCCTGCTTAGCCACACCGAGTAATGTGTTACTAGTAATAGTGTTACAAGTTCCACCTGGGCAATCAGATGACCAGAGAGCTTCAGCTTAACAGTAGTGGACTGTTCCTAAGCACCTGAAGAAAAACAGGAAAACATGCATATGATTCACTTTCTTGAAAGTTCATGATGTCTGTATTCTTTCTGAACAAAATTAATGCCCCAAGAGTACATAAGGCACTTGCATGCTCAAAGACGCAGGACTGCATCTAGGTTTGTATATGAAAAATTCTGGACACCCAAGATATTTTGGTCCTGATTTGAACTTGGATTTGGCTTTACCCTCTTGCACACTCTAATGATAAATTAAGTTGAGAAGTAAGGCTACGCCTGACAGCTTAACAAACAACTGCAAAACTTTGCCTACGTTTCAGAAACTTCATTCTGTTTCCAAGCTTCCTTCCACCTGATTCTTATCAGGTTATACTGAAATCAGTGTAGGTTCAGCACTTGCTGTCTGAGTGCTCTTGAAGCAAAATTCCAGAGCTTCACCAAAGCCTCAGAGGATATACTCACTATAAATGTTTGATAGTGGATCTTTAAAGTTATTGCAATAACCCAGGGATAATAAGAAGTAGAAGAAGTTCCTATGCTAGTAATTGGCAGGGAAGCAGATGACTAAGGTGGTCTGAGGGGGAAAGCCTCTTATTTAATAGAAGATGTAAAAATGCCAAATTTATTGATTCTTTACAAATGGCATAATGATGGACTGTGTTCTGGAGGTTATAAGATTCATGACCAAATTAGATAAACACTTAAAATGCAGTCAGCAACCTGAGAAAGGAGAAGATACCCTTCTTATTTAGGGTCAAGGTATTGAGGCCGATGGAAGTGGCAAGAGGCAGTGGATACAAGAAGGCAGAACAATATTCCGGGTTCAGATAAGAGCTTTAAAGAAAAGAGAAAAAGCTTACCAATTGTTTTTAAAATTCTCTTTTTATGGTTCTGAAACTTACAGATTGTTTCCTCAAAATATATTGCCAGGTGCAACTGAATGTGTTCTGTTAGAAACATATGAAATATTTGCAATAAAAGTAACAGTTTTCAGCAATTTTCACACTTCATTTCTAGCCTGTAAATGAGCCTATCTTGCCAAAAACCATTGTTTTATTTTGTGAATGTTTTAAAAGGAGCTTTGCTAACGGGAAAAAAAACCTCCTTTCCAGGAAAACTGAAGTTCATCTGAACAGAAAGAACTGCTGAAATTAGAAAGGTATAGTACAAGAGCTTTAGCTGGGAGAATTGGTCAGAGCCTCCTAGAACCTCAGCAGGCGGGAAATTCAAAGTTTAATTTCTCAGCTAATTAGCACAAAATAGAAACTTTCCATGCTGAAAAACAATATTACCACCCTTGGACAACAATGTAACTCACAGAATTGCTGCAATGGACTGGACCCAAGTCTACCTAGTCCCACAGTGAGTCTCAAGAAGCATCTGGTATACTTATGGTGAGGATAGTGCTATTTCCTACCATGCATTGCCCCAGCCTTCAGTAGTCAGTGTTTGAGACATCTCAAGCCTCTAAGCCCCAGAGCCTGGAGGTATGCAGAAAGTCAGTACTTCTTAGGTTAGTATTAAGTCTGTGTGTGGTAATTTCACTGCATGTCCCGGTTACTGATGTCATTAGATCCTGCTTCATGCCCCTTCACTACTGTAGTACATCAACCTCTGTGATTCCTTTCCCCTTCCTTCATCCTGCTTCATAGCTCACTTTCCAAACTGAAGAATCATTTTTACCCAGTTTTTCCCATATGATAATTCTTTTATACTACTCTTCATTCCTGTTACCCTTTGCTGTTTGGTTTTGGTTTGTTTCTTTTCTTTTCTTTTTCTTATTCTGCAATAGTTGTTTTAAGAGAGCAAAGCTCCCCAAAATTGTAAAATCTGGATATATAGTAGATTTCTATAGCATAACACTTCTTATATCACCTGGATGATTATCTGAGAGTAAAACTTGAGAATTCAATTCCCAATTAAATTTTCAAGCAGTCATCACAAGTAAATGCACTGTTCAAACACTCTGCAGTGCTCCACCAGTGAATGGCTGTTCGGTGAACATTAGTAGCAGAGCTCAAGCTCTGCCTAGTGCGTGAAAAACAAGTTGTCATAGCTGATAACACAGAACAGCAAGGAGTACTTTCAGTGCTAAACTGCACTAACCTGGACAGTATGTCACAGGATGTCTGCAGAGTTGTGTAACTACAAATTATGGTTCTCACAAGACTTGCATGTGAGAATAGTTTTATCAGATGTATAAATGTGACTTTGGAGGGGCTGAAATTACAAAAAAAAAAACCAATGCAACAAGCAAATTATGAAGAATTTTTCAACATACTTTCTACCAGTTGTAATTGTCATGGGTTTATAGCAGATGCTTCTCTAGTACAATCAAATTCTTGACTAATTCTTGACTACGTATTAGACTTTCTCTATTTTAAAAAATATAATCTTAGTATTGGAAGACCATTTTGAGCAAGAATTCACAGCCCTAACAATTTACACCAAAACCAAGAAGTACCCAGCACATGCGAACACAATTTCAAGGATAAGATCACTGAAAACAAAAGCTAAAATTCTGTCCATTTTTTTCCTTGAATGGATTTAAGTCAGGGAAAATAAGGCTGATATTCTTAACATAGTCAACATGTTCCTAATAAATGCTTTATTTACATAATGCATAATACCAAATATCTAGCTCTAGAGGATAATTTTCATACAGGTCAGCAGTGACAGAGGAGCTACTACAAAAATAATTTTTAAATCAAGTGCTTTAAAGTAATAATGTAGGAGATATATAGCTGTGATTGGATTTGGATCTAGTTTCCTCTTCATGTACACCTGAGTCATACATATAAAATATGTTTTCCACTCAGGTTTAGTCTATTTAAACTAATAGTCATCAGCAATTTTGGGTAAAGTTACTTTTTCTTTAAGATTAACTTTATTGCTTAAACTGGAGATAGAGATATCAGCATTTCTTTACGAAGTCAACACCTCTGAAGGCTATAAAATGACTGAACATGGTAGGCACCCTTCTGATTTTTTTTCTGAGCCAAGCCAAGCTTTCTCACTTAGGCAGCAGACAGGGGTAAAGATGAAGCAGAAAGGCAAGGAAAAGATAGCCTTATCTTTGACATGATCTGTTAAAGAAGAAATATCACCTCCTTGATCAACCCAACACACACATATCTCCCACCCCAAAACAGCAACTGTGACATCCTGTAACTTGAAACCAATACTTTAAAACAGTTTAGTGTCCTTTAAATTACAGAGCCTGCTACAAAAATAACTTGCACTGAAATGTTTATCAGCTCTCTGACATAGCTGCTTCCATTTATAGCTTATAAACTATTTTTTACTGGTTCCTTCACATCTGATAACATGGCTTGAAAACAGGTGGTGAAAATGTTAGGCAATTATGAGAGCCTCTGTTTGTGTGTGTGTGGTCTCTTGGTTTGCAAGGCCACTGACCACATACAAAGGCATTGTAAAAGTCTCAAAGTTACATTATCAGCCTCCGTGGATGAGTACTGCCCTAGCTGGACTCTTTTTACTGCTGGGTTTTTCTGCACTGTAAACAGGCTTTGTTTAGTGGTTGAAAGTTCAGATTTATCAAAACCTACATTCAAGAACAAAATTCACTCAAAGCAACTCACAAAATAGTTTTAAATGTTACATGTGTAAGCAATGTGGCTGGGTAAGTGTCTGGTATTACAGCGTAAGGCTGGTTTCTTAGTAAGGCTCAGAAGGTGATATGTTGGCCAAGGCAGGAATGAGGTTTTTGTTGCATGTTACCATTTTGCAGCAAACCCTGCAGGAATAAGTTGGCGGTCCAGAGATATATTGGCATTGGTTGTTTTAGTTTCTTTGAAAGGAGGGGTATAACCCCTCTGTAGTTTAATCATTAAAATATCCTCCAGATTTCTTGCAAATTCTTCTCACTCAATTAGAAATACTGTCCTTTAGAGGCCTAGTACTGTCTGATTCAGGATCCAGATTTTTATTTTAGCAAACAATAAAAAGTGTTATGATTGGTAATATGATCAAGAAAGAATCAAACTAAGGGTAAAACCTTGCAAATTTTTTCTGACATGTATAAAGCCTTTCAGCCAGAGTAAAGGTGGTTTTTGTGAATTGAAATTATTTCAAATTTCAATGCCATTATTGTTAAGAACTTGTTTGCCTTGGAAGGTGTAAGTGCTGTGGGACTCTTTGTCATCAGTGGGTATAGTCCAGCGCAGGGTATTTTCCACTACTTCCCTGCATTTGGATATGACAAGTGCCATTTGCCATCATTCAGAAACAAAAATAACTTCAAATATTTGCCCTAGAGCTACAATGGGGATGCACATCTTGGATTTCAGCTCTCTTCGATCTACAATGCATATACTTCCAAGAGGAATTCAACAACAGGTCTATGCAGTTTATTGTATGAAAATGTTTCCAGTAGATGTTTCCAGTACTATTGACTGAGTTGGGAAAAGACTAGCACATCTGTACAGAAAAGGTGCATGAACCATCATCATTTTTGAAGAGGCATGTGTCATAAAGGTTCACTACACAGCCTTCATGGAATTTCTTTGAATCCCAGTAAAGTACAACATACCCTGAGATCACTGTACTCAAGTTCCTAAGGATCACTCTTCCTTTCGGCATTTTATTTTCTTGCAGTTTTGGTTTCAAATAGTCCTGAAAGTTAGTCAGTGTGTGTTCCTATCAATAATTTCTAAAGTTCCAGGCAGGAAGCAATGCCTGCAGCTCACATTTAACTGTTATAGAATTACTGCCAGTATCAGTTTCTATCCATTTGGCTATGAGACTATTTTTAACAGGCTAACATTTTCTGCAAGCTCATTTTTTTATTACATCTGTATCTTAATATCAGTTTGGTATATTCTTCAGTTTGTCTGAGTTTGCAAAAATCTATGTGTCCAAATAAAGAGAAAGGTTTTGAATGGACTGTGGTTATGTAGTGCACAAGAAATTTTGCAATTTTTACTCTTCTGACACTTTTGGCATAAGATTATATTAGAGTTTTAGCTTGCCTATTTAGACTATTAGTCTTAGCTTTTCAAAATACATTTCAGAAAAAATGCACAATTTTTCATTTTCATATTGTTACAGACAAAACAATATGTATTATGTTTTGTTTCATAGCCATGCAAAACAATGTCTATCAAAAATATTGTAAGATGAAAAATCGCATGTCCAGAAATTAGCAAGTGGCAGAATTAAAGTAGTCTGAAGCTGTGTCCCTTTGGGAGTCTTTTGAATAGTTATATAAAAAAAATTCATTTATTTTTCCACTAGACCCTCAAGTTTGGCAGTGCACACAATAGCTATTATTCAGGGAATGCAGCACCTGGTGAAAATTTCAGTTGTCCACAGCACTTCATGCTAAAAAAAAATAAAATACCTTCTCATTTCCATTCTCCATTATTTGCATGCTGGAAAGATGGGGTTTTATTAAGAAATTTCAGTCTGCAGTGAACACCAGGATGGGAAATTTCAGTTCAAATAATTAGCTTAACAATGTCAGAAAATGATCGAATATGGAGAATGATAACAGAAAATGTTCTGTTACTGCCACTTGTGCTATTATCACAGCAGTAATAATGCGTTCTGAAAGGATCAAATTAATTAATATAATTTAAGATAACTGATACAATGGACTACAGTGACTTTGCAGTGCAGGTTGTACTTGTGGAGTATCCCCATGACAATTCATGCTGAGAACATGTACCTGTCCAGGAAAGTAGAGAAAAAAACGTAGAGACAAATGTGGCCTAACCCAAGCCCTTCTTCCTCCCTGCTGACAGAGAGTATGTGTGCTGAATGCTCCAGAAACTTGCAGAAAACAAGGAAGGGAAAACAGAGATTTTCAAAGGCTCAGTGTTAAATTACTGACTGTGTCCACCTTAGGGTTCCTGTGCAGTAGGACTCAAGGTGACACATGGAAGTGCCATTGATCCTTCCAGTATCTTTTCTCATGGAAATTTTGTCATGACTTTCCTGTTTACTTTGATATCCAGTTGAAATATAAACCCACAGTGTTTATATTGACATGTGCTTTTATCTACTATGATTTTCACTACTGCTGTTCTAAAGAACCTGTTAAGTCAATGGTGTAAACTGCAACTGATCTCTTATTATTAAACACAAAATTTTCTGCAGTCTTAGCTAATGGGGAAGCTTAGCCAAGTAAGATGGTCCTTAAATAAATATAAAAAGCCCCTTTACTTTCAGCAAAGTTCCAGCATTAACATAAGAAGAAAAAAGTTCTTGAGATTTTCTGCTTGTTTTTTATCTTACAGGCATTGGTCTACATTTAAGCTAAGTTTTTGATATTTCTTTAAAGTTATGAGCAATATTGTTTGTAAATGAAGCATAGGATTGTCACATATTTGCAAGCTACTAGGATCTGGGAAAGAAAACAAGCCATCCATTATTGTGAAGCTTGCAGAGCAGTGCAAATGTTCTTCAAGCTCAAGCTGTCATCCCTCATGTTATAGCTGCGTGCTTGTAAAAATTGCTTCGAAATCTCCACAAGTGTGTGTTCAGGCACTAAGAACTGGTGGAGTACATATGGAAAACAGACAAATTGAGACATATTTGATATGGAACAGATTGTAGGGTTACTCGTGAGGGCATTATAGGTTTACGTTTCTTTAAAATAGGCTTCTTTTGTGGAAAAACAAAACTAAACCAACAATCAAAACAAACCCAACCCTTTTTCTGCAGTAAAGAAACTGAGCTCTGTTTTCCTTTTCCACATAAAGGACCCCAGTCATGGGATGAGTAGCAGGGTGTTTGATGTATAGCCATAGGTATGCATAGCCAGGTTTGTCCTAAAAGCTGCACTCGTATAGGTTTCTCCCTGTAGAAAATGGTGGTGTGGAACTGGTTCCTGTGGACACCCTAGCTTGCATCAGAAGATCAGTATAAAAATTATGTATGGTGGTCAGAAAATTACTGTGGAGGGGTTTTTTGGGTGTTTGGGAGACTTTTTTCCTTTTTTTCTTTTCAATCTATTTCTGATGTTTGCTTCAGAACCTCAGCTTGGGAAACAAAGTCTAGCCATAGTTTACATAACTGTATAAATAATGCCAGCTGCAGAAGCATTCACACAACATTGACAGCAATGGATAAAAATACATAAAATCTCAATTGCTCAAACATTGCCTTTTAAGTACAGTAAATCAATGAGCCCAAGTTCTCTGAAACACCACTTGAGTTGAAATACAAATGTTTATAAAATATGGGGCTCCCAAGCAGATGGGCTAAGGGCTGCTTGGTGATTTGCATGTAAAAGCAAAAATTTCCCAAATGGCCACTGTTCTAGATCCTTTTACATTTAAGCTGCAAACTGGCAATACCATGATCTGGGTCTGTAGAACTGCTAACCCATCACTACTTCAGATGAGGTTAGTGGGAACTGCAAGACTTTATCAGTTTTGAAAATCCACATCAAATGCAACACATTAATTGCCCCAGAAATATAGAACTGTTTAATTTCTCTTGTCTTTGTGTCGTACAATTGTCATTGACAGGCAAGTTTTTCTGATGTGTTAAACGTCAAGGGAAATAAGAGAGCATTCCTTCTGAAATTCGAACTGTTTGTATATTGGCAGCAGCCAATGACTGGAGAATGTTTGCAGTCTTGATTTTTCGTGTGTAGTTTAAAATTGCGTGCTATTATGAAAAGTTACACATATAAAGTGCTTTCTCATTGTCTGTTGGAGTTTTTTTACTCCATGCACAGTCCTGTTTTGTAAGGACTTTAAGGCGTAATGCATGCTACTTTAGAAAATTAAAGGAAAATCTATGTGTGCAGCTAGCTGGCAGTTCTGCCTGCTCTGCTGCTTCTTTACAGTCTGGGAACAGACTTTTCCAGTATGGCAGTGTGTTTCTATTGCTGTCCACTAAAATGCTTTGAAGTCAATCAGCAATGCAAAAATATGAATTAGTTCACAAGCTATATTTGAGTAAGTTGCACATAGTCAGGCTCAAAATGCAGAATTGTCTTCTGTATAAGAACTTGGGGCTCTGTCAGACTCATAGGAGCTGTGAACACAAGTATTACAGGAGAATAGGCACACACAAAAGATCAAGCTTGCAACTCCTACTCCCACATGTCATTAAAGACCAAAAACCAACAGAATTGAATTTACAAGTACACATACAACAAAATAAATATTTTATGCCCAGTTTTGCAACTCATTCCTTCAGCCTTATCAGGGTCTCCTATTCATAGCATATTATTCTAGTGGATAAAAACTAAAGTAAATTCTGATGGATTTTTAAACCTTTATTTGAGCATTTTTTTTCAAAAAGATGAGAAAATGTTAAGTGATTAGCAACACTGAAAGGTCTGCTCTTCAACTAAGCACCTCTCATTGCATAGTTTGTGATGCAGGTTAAATATTTGCCTTCTAATTTTGCATCTTATTTACATAAGGCTGTTTTTTTTCAAATAATTACCCTTTATTGATATCACTCATTATTACAACTGGGATGCCATCACAGAATGAAGTGTACCTCAGTGCAAGGGGAGTTTAAGATGTAGTTTCTGTAGTCTTATGAAGTAATGCCTATATGCTCATCCCCATTCTCTGCCTTATCTCAGTCATGCATTCCTGGCCATCTAAATACTCACTGGAAATGTGAGTGAAGCAGACCTTGTTTCCAGTGAAGGACATTTTTATTTGTATGAATTTGGAAAGGTTTTATGTTTAGCCTGCTAATGGATAGAATTATGGAGTTCTTTGTTAATGCTTGGTCATGCCAAAAGTTTACCCATACAGACAGTGGGAACAGTTTTTTCTGTTTTCTGCTACCAATCCAATATACTTCATACCTGAATTAAATTCAGGTGGTGGCTTTTTTTCAATTTTTTTCATTTAGAGATATTTATTAAACATGTAGTTCACAGCTTCATTGAAACAGAGCAGAATTGTTGAATTTTGGATAAAAAGACTCTACAGAAGTATGTTCATTCCCTGATGACTGGAACATATCATTCTCATCTTGCCTGATGATCAGTTTTACAGTTCAATATACCAATAGATTTCAAAGTAAGAAGAGACTACTTTGCTCAGTTAGTCTCATCCTGCAGCTATTACAGACCAAAGCACATTTTTCAGATTTTATCAAGACCCAGACCCACAATGTCTGAAAAACTTGTGGGAAGTCTGTAGATTTTATAGGAAATTATTTTTGGCTAAAACTTAGGTCTTAATGACAGTAGATTTGATCTTCTACATTGCACTTGAATTTCAAGAACAGGACAACATGAAAATGTGGAAACCCCATATGGTTTCCACTAGGGAATAAAAAGATGCAAAACTATCCACAGTTCAATTCTGCTTGCATGGAGAGTGACGAGAAAGTTTGTCACCAATTGTACAAGCAGAGATTCCATCTAAGCGCAAGAAGAAACTGCAAAAAAGGCCCAAGTAGCAACTTCCCCAAGTTGTAGTAGAGTATCTATCAGGTGTCTGGGAAAATAATTCCTCAGTTTTTAAATGCTCTATACCAAAAAGTGGGTTGAAATGTTTTGGCTGGACAGTTTGACTTGAACTTTTGTTTGCTCTGGAGACAAGCAAGATTTCATCATATAAGATACTTGGGAGCAAATTTATGTAAAAAGTTAAACCAGAAAAAATCCTAAGAACAATCCCTTACTGAAGTTTGTACTAACGAAACAAAAAAAAAAACCCCAAACCAAACCAAACAGCAACAACTAATATCCTACTTAAATTTCTCTCATTTTTATATTTTGAGGCTCTAGGGTTTACAGGTAACAGAATACAAAGTCATCAGTGCACACTAAGCAAGTCTCATGAGCTGTAGACCCACAGAGGATGGTGTCAGAGTGGGACAAGAAGATGAGTTCTCCCTTTCTCAAAATTTAATAAAAGAATTCTCATATCACAGTAGCAGAAACAGATTATGTACATTTTCTCAGGAATTTTAGGTATTTTACATGAAAATAGAATGAAACAAAAAGGGATTTTTACACCACAACATTTGCTTAGCCCAGGAGACATAGACAGAGACAGGGTTCAAGTCCTTCATCTAAGCCAGACAAAACAGGCTGGTTTTCTGCATCACAGATGAGTGTCCTGACATTTTTCTTGAGCAATGCACTTCTGTGTCTTTTGAAATTCCTTTTCTTTTCTTTTCTTTTCTTTTCTTTTCTTTTCTTTTCTTTTCTTTTCTTTTCTTTTCTTTTCTTTTCTTTTCTTTTCTTTTCTTTTCTTTTCTTTTCTTTCCTTTCCTTTCCTTTCCTTTCCTTTCCTTTCCTTTCCTTTCCTTTCCTTTCCTTTCCTTTCCTTTCCTTTCCTTTCCTTTCCTTTCCTTTCCTTTCCTTTCCTTTCCTTTCCTTTCCTTTCCTTTCCTTTCCTTTCCTTTCCTTTCCTTTCCTTTCCTTTCCTTTCCTTTCCTTTCCTTTCCTTTCCTTTCCTTTCCTTTCCTTTCCTTTCCTTTCCTTTCCTTTCCTTTCCTTTCCTTTCCTTTCCTTTCCTTTCCTTTCCTTTCCTTTCCTTTCCTTTCCTTTCCTTTCCTTTCCTTTCCTTTCCTTTCCTTTCCTTTCCTTTCCTTTCCTTTCCTTTCCTTTCCTTTCCTTTCCTTTCCTTTCCTTTCCTTTCCTTTCCTTTCCTTTCCTTTCCTTTCCTTTCCTTTCCTTTCCTTTCCTCTCTTTTTCTCAAAACTGGCATATATTTGGAAATTTCATGTTTTGTCATTTTTATAAGACAAAACAGCTCACCTGAAAACATCTGACTAGTTCTAATGAACACATTTTTTATCTAATGTTTTCAATCTATTGATTTATGTCTATTGAGACTTAATATTGTTTATGTTCTTTCATTTGTTATCCTGTTCATGTTACAGGATCCCATAGATAAGTTACAAAACTTGTACCCCAGTGCTCCAGTCATTTCAATTGACTTTTAGTCAAACTGAAAACATAGTTTTGGCCAGCATTAAAATTAGTGTATCCCATTTAAGTACATGAATAAGTCCTTTTATAGTAAGCACAAAGATGCAGTTTCACCAGTGTACCGTTTTAACCAAAAAAATCAATTTTAACACACTTTCTATTCAGAATTGTGGAAGCACTATGGAGTCATTAGGCATTTGAATTAAGAGGCCTTATCATTCAATTCATGAACTCCAGGAGAGGGAGGCTGTATCTTCTGTTTACATTCAAGGAAATGAATGTCAAAGATTGCCATGTGTGTGGTGTAAATAAGAAAGGCCACCAGTGGAGAGCTTCCATTTTTGTGATGAGAACATAAAAGTCAGTTGCTTCTGTTCCAGAGGTGATATTTTACTTAGACATCTGCTCTGTTTGCAGAAAGGAGGCAAAACGTCTTTTGTTACTGATTTGCAGACTGAGAGGGTTTGGACATCAATTAAGTTTAAGCCTTTTGAAAGTCCTTCTGTAAACCTTCATGTTTTAATGATAGACTGAGTAGTTCTTTGTAAAAATACAATTTAGATGAGAGACAGAGGAAATAAAGCAAATAGAGGGTGTGGGTTATCATGAGAATAATTGCACTACACCCCTGGAGCATTTTGCTGCTTATCATTAATTTTCTTAGGCTGTAATTCTACTATAAAAACTTTGCCATGGGGAATTATATCATGTTCTTCTAAAGTATTAACCATAGAAGAAAGCAATTTTTGTGTATGCCCACTAAGGAAAAAAGAATATGATGAAACTGTCTGTTTAGAGTACCTAAGCGTGACAAGTTTGTATAGGAAATAATTTAAGGGATTTTGCATGTTCCATTCTTCCTGACATCTTCAAGACAAGTTCCTATTTCTTTGGAATAACCTTTGAATTTATAAAGGCAAGGCCAGGGCTGAATATTGGGACTTTTATTACAATTATGTGGCTCAAATAACTTTGGCAATGAAGCAAAAAGCATTATATTCAGTTGCTATAAATTTATAGTACACCACCATCATTCAAATAATCTATAGAGAAAATAATTTTATGCAGAACATGTTTTAATCACTGAGTTTATGATTAATGGTTAAATTGTCATGATTTACGAGGAAGTGGTAGATACAGGCTTGTGTTTATTTGAAAATGGACTTTTCCCTCAAGTCCAAGAATGAAGAGTCATTCAACACTTGTAAGAATCAGTTAACAGGAATACTTGAATTTCAGCTCTTTACTGCATCAGTCATCAAAACAACAAAACCACCAATTCAGATTTTTTTTCTATCCTGTGAAAATACTCTCAGCAGCTGTACCTGACTCCACTTACGTATCAGGACCACAAGTAACTTTGATGGCAGTTGTGTAACCAGTATGTTCTCTGTGTCACTGTTACTAGTTCCATGAGTAACAGATCAGTCAGGCTCTTTCGTTACTTGAATTCCTTGAATCTTCGAACAAGTGTAAGGTACTATGAAAATGAACAGTTTTATTCTAACATAATCATTGCAATTGATATGATGCAATATAACTTAGACTCTGGACCTTCAAAATTTCTCTCTTTGCATTTGATGCAGTTCTTTATGTTGCTATGATACACACAGAAATCTGTTACGCTGTAGTGAATATTGGCAGATGAAACTATCTGTAAAAGATTGTCTAACTCCCAGATATTTCATTCTGCTCATATCTCCTAATTTACACAGTTGAGGAAGGAAACACAAAATACAGAGGGAAGGCCCCTTAAAAAAAAACCAAAAGCAAACATGATGAAACATGTGATGTTGAAAAAGAGGAATGTGCTAAAATAAATAAGTAAAATGGAGGCCCTGGGACAAATACTGCTGATGTCTTGATAACTGCTTCCATTTTGTAATTTTGTGTGTGTAAGTATAATGTGTAGCCCACTTGGTATTTTTTGACGCAGCTCAATAGAAAATTGAAATTTGTATACTTCTATACCACAATAAACCCATGGCAGTGCAATTATGATAGATAATTAGTAATATGACCAAAACAAAGATGGCTATAGATGGCCTGCTGCAGTAAAGTCACAACTATGTGTTTAAAATGGATGATTTGTTTGACATCTTGAAAAGTGATGAGTATTACTTAACAAAAACAAAAAGGCTCAGCATGTTATGCTTAGCAAGCACATAGAAAACACTTGCATCTTCTTTTTGAGGCATTTTGTAAATGTCCTTTCAAAAAGAGAGCAGTGGAAAATATTTTTGTTTTCTTTACAGAATAAGATTAATTTTGTGTTCTGTTGGTACTAGAGTGCTCTCACTACTTGCTGTACACAAATCACGCATAAAATCCATCACTTCACCTTTATTATGAGTTAGAATTTTCCTTTGTTTGCAAGGCACATTCTCAACTCAGAAAGACTATTCACCAGGGAAGTGGACACAGCACCAAGCCTGCCAGGGTTCAAGAAGCACTTGAACAACTCTGTGGTGTGATTCTTGTCTTGTGCAAGACCAGGAGTTAGGCTGAAAGATCCTTGTGGGTCTCTTCAAGCTCTGGATATTCTGTGATTCTATGGCTGTAAGTAATAGTTTAGATAACTATGCATCTGATCCTAAAATTTTGATAAGATCCTAGAGTTATACTTCAGTACTTTATCTTGACAAGATGATTCTAGCAACTAAAGCAATTGGTAAGAAAAACAAATATAAATGGTTCCCACTATCATACCAAACAAACACTACTGACTTTGCTTTTTATTGTATTGTACAGGCTTTTTGTAACCTTGAAAAGTAATTTCTTAGAGCAGTGAATACATCAATGTACATTGACGCACTAATTATTTCAGTGAAGTTAAAGCCACTTAATTTTATAACAAATTTCAACAATGGAGAAACACATCCTACCTTCCTGGATATATGGTTGCAAGATGTGCAAAATGAGAAATAATTATTATCTGCATAAATTTATTATTCTTCTGTTCATAAAACTGCCATACAGACTTCCCCTTGAAAAATTATCCTTTATAAAAACTAAGCCACCTGATTTTGTTCTGGAAAACAGCATGCAAACAGAAGTGCTGGCATTGCACATAAAATAGATGGTAAATGTAAATGGATTTTCTGAATTTTTCAGGTTTTTGACCACTGATTAAACTGCTTCTGACTCTGCCATGCCATTCAACCGTGTGGATAGATATGATAACCCTTTATCCTTACATAACAATAACACATTATCTGTGGTCTAGCTACAGTGTGTATTGCTATTAATGACAGTGCAGGTGGCAGAATATTCTCCTGTCAAGTTGTAAAGTTGCTTTGCAATGTTGAAAGTCAGGATAAACATTTCAATTTGTGATCTAAGTTTTACATGGAAATAACTGAGAAGGAGTTGGCAAATAGTGCTTTAATGCACCAGTCATTCTGTATATTTTCCCATTTTCTCCTTTTCCACTCAACAGTGCAATTGAGAAGGCTCAACTCAGTCTGAGTTTGGCCTTTAAATGTCAAAATGGTTTCATAGTAGATTGTGCAGTGAATAGACAATTCAGCAACTAGTTTTGTAAAGCTTTAACATTGGGTCTTAGTTTTGTGACCCAAACCAAAAGAGATTAAAGGTTGTGCTTCTATTTCCAGCTTTTTTAAGTGGGTTGGGGGCCTCCTCCTTTGGAGCCATTTCTAGTTACTGTCTGTTATTACTGCAACATGAATACTGCTGAGGATTGGGTTCAACTGGCATTCAAGTTCACAGTCCACAATGTGGTTGCTTGAAAGTCTTTTCCTTCAAGGATTACTTTTATTAAATTGCTAAAAGCCCACAAACTAACCATTTCAAAGGAAGAGATCTTTCTAATATGGAGCAGTAAATTCACCCATAAAAATGGAATAAAAACAGCCTTATGTGTCCAGAAGAACCTGAGAACAGTTCAGGATGAAAGTAACTTAGAGGCTTCACACTGCAGTATTTTGCTTTCCTCATTCAGAGGAAAGGAAAAAGGCACTGTGGAGAAGAATTACGGAGTTACTGTGTCTCTGTACACTTGCAAAGTTGCAGGGAAAGGCAATTACCTAGAAAGATCTAGAAAAGTCTAGAAATACAATATGACAGATCCCTGACACACCTAATATAGTACAACTTTATTTTATGTTTTACTCATGAGTGAGCTGTGTCTTAGTCAGCTGGAGAAAAGTAAATTGTTAGTACTTTGTGGAAAAACAGCATTAGAGACTGTTTTGCAGGCTCAGCACTGTCTACAGAGAAGGCAAAGCCCCACTGTCTGAATCATTTTGAATCCAGACAGCAAACTGCTGTTTTACCAGCAAGCAAAGATTGCTTAGCTATGAACAGAAGAACCAGCATGCTACCAGCTGGGAAATAACCAACTGTTTGTTTGTGTTGAAAAAGTTCTGGGAAGATTTCAAAAAACTACAAGTCCTGCCTTTCTACTCTGACCTCAGGAAGTCCAGTGGCACACTCTGCTTACTATGCAGAAGTCATCCATGGGATAAGATCACAGTCATGCCTTTGCATACATGGGCTAAAATAAACATAACTGTCACACTTAAAATATTCATTTAAATTTAGATCAATATGGTTATTATGAACACTATTTACAAAAAAATACGCCAGAAAATTTGTCACCTATGGAAAGTTGATTCTGATGTTTGTGTTTACTAGAGTAAAAATTTGCATATGTATTCTCAAAAAAAAATCAGTTATAACTCATCATTTCCTCTTGTTGGGCAGCATTCATTACCCTTTTGAAACTTTTGAGTGAAACCACCGTTTTTGTAGGTCTCTATGACAAACGTGTTTAGCCAGGCAAAGCATTTTAAGCACTCAAGTTCCCAAACCATCTATGAAATGTAATGAAGAAGAGGAGAAAATTAAAAGCATGAGTTGAAAGTTAGGAGTTTCCACCTATTGTCTTTGTGAATGCACATTGACCTAAAATACTGATGTGTGAGATGATCCTTTAATTTCTAATGCAAAAACTGTGTCCTATGAACTGAAAACTGAGGGTTCAGAGAAAAAAAGGAAAAAGAGCTCTCTCAATGAACAGGGTTGCACGCATTTCATGCCATGGAACAGGAGAGAAAATTAATGTTGTCTATATTGAAATAATTATGAATAAAAAGTGTGCGTTATTATAGTTGGTCTTAAATGCAGCAATTCTAGCTTGAGTCTGCATTATTTCTGCAAGGCGCTGTAGTTGGAGCCCTGCCACTGGGAAATCTCCCAGCAGCTCATATGGCTACTGTTTTACTTTGCTTGGCACAAAAGAAAGGAAAAATGCTTTATGGAAAAATCATGGGTCGTAGCGAGAATTGCAGTGCTTCTGCAAACTCATGAAGTACAGGGCCAGGCAATTACCTAAAAAGGCTGAGAAACATCTACCAGTAAATCATGGCAGTTACTGGACGTGCCTAGTGTAGGAGCTGCACTGCACAGGCTGGCAAGCTATTTAGTAGGTGACTGTCACTTGAGAGACTAGGACACTTAGTTTCATGCCCACAGAGGTGGTATAGGAGCCTCAGATCACTGATGGTTTCCAGCTGCAAGGTCACAAAGATGTCAAAAGAAAGAGGTTAAGCATATTGGAAGCAAAGGTATCACTGCGTGTACAGTAGTCCACAACCCAGTGCCAGAGATACCACAGGCAGAGTTTTAATGAGATATCATACTTATCAGAAGCAATCTATCTCCAGTTCTCATTGTCCATGTCATCTGGTTCTCAAGGCTTTGTTAATATCTTTACTTGATGCTGTACAGTCTCGCACTGTTAAGATAGTATCTATGGCCTAGGCTCAGGGTCTCGCTTATCTTGCAGAGTTTCAGCTTAGCAGAATACCTTATCCTGGTTTTGTCTGGTTCAACTGCTTCTAGTCTGCAGTCTAAATCTTTGGTAATGAACAAGTATCTTCCCTGACAATGGGGATCTGTTGCATATGAATGGATTGATCTATCAGGTAAATCTTTTTCATTCCATTTGACTTATAAGCATCATATAATCAGCACCATCAAAGGTGCCAAGGGAAGACAGTAAATTGAGCACAGAGATAAATGATATTCTTCCCAAGAAGCAGAACAGGGTTTTCTGTCAGATCCATTCAATCCTAATCTGATATGAAACCTAACCACTGCAACCAGCATGTTGCACTTGTCCCTACCAAAGGAATTTGGGCAAAAAAAGGGAGCATGCCATGAAATAGGAGCTGTGAAGTTCACTGCTGTTATGTGCAAGTTTTTCCAGGCATTCCAGATCTACAGGGTAACACACATCTGAGTATGTGTGTGACTCCATATAAGCTTGCGTGTGTCTGGTTTAACTGTTTTCAGATCAGAAGACCTCTCATGTAGTTAACTGGATTCTTATCATAAAACTGGAAGAGGGGTAAATATCCCTGCAAAATTATGTGGAGGTAGACTTCTGAAACTGAAGTTTCAAACCAGTTTAATTACTACAGTCACATTTGTTTCAGACTTTAAAACCGTGCTGGTTTTAAATACCTATACAGAGAAACATCTTTACCTCATAGTCGGGCTTAATTATTTTCATACTTTACATTCTTCTCATAGGACAATTTAAAATTACTTAATAGGCAGCTAAATTTCAATAATTTTGGTTTAAAAGGGATATCAAAGCCCCTGGCTGTATTTATATTTATGTGGTGCCAGAGGTTTGGGGACTCAGTTTGCTGTAATCTGTAACTGCTGTATTTCAGGTTGTACTTACTTTAAGGGTAGTTTTAGTGAGCACTCTTAAGCTGTATGGCCAAATATTATAGACATACATGATTTAGTTTTCAAGACAAGATTAGACTTGTATATATATACAGGAGTAGACACAGGAATATAAAAGTGAGATACTTTTTCCCATATCCCTCTCAGTAAACCTTTACAGAGACACCATGTGAGTTACATTTAGTTCATGTGGATGGTATCTGGTTTTAGCACAGCATGTTGGAAATGTGTCTCATCATTTATTGGATGAATGAGATGATTCCAGAAAAAGTGCAATTATCAACCCTCACTCTGGCACAAAGTCAAGCATCGCCCACAAGCACAAATCAACCTACTTCCCAAAAAGATGTTAGCAGAAGAACAAAGATTTTGTTTTCCACATTATCACCAGGTAATACCTGCCGGTCTGATCAGCTTTCTAAAAAGGGAAATGCTTGTTGGTCAGCAGCAGCTAAAGGCAGTTGAGTTGATGAACATGGTTTTACCATATGTAGAAAGTAGTGTCAGCTGAAGCCTGTACTGCTGGTGGTCCTTCAATTTGAAGGAAACTACCACAGAATGATTATGTATTTACAAGACACAGTCCTATATCAAAAGACAAGGAAGAGAACTTCTCACAACCCTATTCTTTTTCTTTGCACACATAGATGTTGCTTCTACAGAGAACAAATTAAGTGGTGTGTTTTCTTTAGAGTTCTTCTTTTTTGCTTTTACTAAATTTTCAAAGACTATGGAACATATTACTTATGCATATCCAAGCCCTCAAAAAGTAAAATATAATTTTTACATCAAAAACCTTGACTGAGACATCAACATTTTTTTAGCCCCTTTCATAATGTTTACATGAAAAATACAAAGCAAACCCAATCAAACAACTGTTCCGCACTCTTACAAAGCTTCTTAGTCAAGCAAATCTGCCACCAGATTCAATGGGATGTTGCTGTGTGGTTTGCTTTGGACTAAATTAAAGGGATAATGCAGGGGAATCATAGCCAAAGTAGGTTTCCAGGGAACATCTTGCCTGATGCAATCAAAATTCGTCAGAGTTGTGCATACAACAAAACACACAACAGTTTCGCCAGCCTGTGGAAAGAGCAAACACCTTCTCACACTGAGATTTCCAGCAGTCAGATGCTGAGGTCCACAGCATGTGGAGAGTAGCAGTGCCCGATTTCTAAGTACCTTGTCAGCCCTTGGAACTTGCTGTCCTAGTTTCGGGTGTCTTGGTTTTCTAAAGCAATACCTAAAATAAAAGGGAAAGATGCCTAAGCATTGAACATGCAATAGCCAGCATGCTGTGCAGAGAATAGAACCTTCCATCCTTTTCTGCCAAATATGCTCCAGTGTTAGGCAGAATAATTAAATAAGACTTGAAGCTGAAGCTAGAACAATCAGACTTTCTCTGTCTTCTTGTAGCATAGGAAATGTTGTTATGCCATTCCAAACTGCAACGTTTCTCTAAGCCAAGGGACTGAAGGTGCTGAGGCTGAATGCAGCAAACCAACAAGAGATATCACACAAGCACACCACTCCCTTGTGAAAGAGGGTATAGCACACAAACTGTTCACTTCAAATGAGTCTTGCCAGGAATGCAAGCTGAAGAAAAAGTTATAAGAGAAACAGCTCTGTAAAGTATCAGAAGATACCTGTTACTTCATACAACATGAAAATTTGGTTTCACTTTAAATTTTCATAATATTAAGTGAAGGAAGAGTAGCAGAATTGACACAGATGCTGAAAAAGAACTGAAGGTACTTGCATTCTCATTTTTCAAGAAGTCTATAAGAACATTATTGAAAAATAACAACCTGTTCACTGATAGAAAGCTGACTCAAAAACATAAAATTTTACTTACTAATGCTGATTCCTGCAATGATATCTGACTGCATATGAAAAGCAATAATTTGGCACTACTACCTTTTGGTTTAAGAGAGAAAGGTGTTCTCTTTAGGAATCAATAATACTATGAGTCCTGCCTCACATGTACCCAGAACCTGCAACAGATCTTTACCCATCTTGGTGACCAAGAGTCTGAGCAGGTTTTTAGTGTAAGTGAATTCATTTCTCAGAAAGCTTAAGCATAACCAGTAAGAAATTCTAAATCCCATGCAAAAGGATGGGATTTGTGTAGGAATTTAAGTAATGGGTAGGATTTGGGTACAGGTAGTAAAGAAAAATTAGTTTGTGATTGACAGCAGCTGCTGAATTCTGCTGTCAGTAATCAATCCTTTCAGCTCTAGGTAGGATGTGTGCTAATACCTCATATAGCTCTCCTTCATCACAGCATTTGAAAATAGAAGCAGTTCTTTCCTTATTTGGGTTTTCTTTCTTCCAGACAGTTAGTAGAAAGGCTTGATCCATTTGCTGGTTCTTTACTTTAGTGTTGGCTAGCTTACTTCTGTGTTTTCCACACCTGCAGGGAACAGGTGGTGTGCTCTGCACTGTTTGATATCAAAAAACCTACAATATATTTTCCAAGAGAAAAAATTGGCTTAAATCATCTCCAAAATTTGATGATTTTGCAGCAAAAGAAATTATGTTCTTAGAACTATCAAAATTAAATAGCTCAGATTTTCTTCTCTTAGATCCACAACACAGGATTCTTTGTTTAAAGACCTCACTTTATTACTCTCAGTCATCTAGTAGAACCAAGTTTGCTAGATACCAAGGCATGCAGTTAGTTTATCTCAAGTAAGTCCAATGGACCTCAAAAAAAAAACCCTAGAGTTAGGAAGATTGTTGCATTTGAGTTGAAGGATTAGCTGAGTTGAGTAGCTTTGAAGAGAATCTTGGTTTTGATGGTCATTTAGGGTATAACTCAGTTATTTGTCCATTCTTGGAGGTTTCCGTATTTTTTTCATCATTATCACTTGAATGCAGAAAACTGTTGATGCAAAATAAGTTACTTTTCCGAGCTGTTGTTTCCCCTGCCTCTGAAGTAATCCCTTGTCCCCAAAGTCAGAGCCTTGGGAAAAATTTAAAGAGCAACTCCAGAAGTGGTAGTTTAAAGTTTGGGAATCGACTAATAAAGAGTATAACTCTTACTGACAACAGCCTTCACTGTCTTGTGACTCATGGTACCTATTCTGGTGTGCATTTCATCTAGCTGAAAAGGGATAGGCTGTCTTTTCCCTGTAATACTGCTTGGTGCCCAGTGCCTCCTTTGCCTCCTCCTGACAAAATCGTTTGAATATGTTTTCTGAATATAATTTCTGTACTGAAATAATCACTTCTTTGGCATCAGCTATGTGTAGCTCCCAAAGACTGCAACAAGTTCATTCATATTTCCATGGAGGTTGAATACATACTTGTGTAGACTTTTAATTGTTGTCAGATGTTTTTCCTGTACTAAAAAGCTCTGTTGCTACTACAAGCCCTGTTGCTGTGTTTATAAATTTAAAGAGGGGGAGAAGAGTGCTTTAACATTAGCTAATAATTCAGTGATTTCAGCCTTCCTTTCTTGGTCTGTTTTGTCCAGTCTTCTGCCAGTCACTGCTGTCCATTATGTATCTTGTCCACATTGTTCAACTGATTTTTAACAAGAAGTGGCAAAAAATACAAAATGGCATTTTACCATATAAAAGAAAAGCCAAATCCTCCCTTCTTCCTTTTTTTTTTAATCTTTTTTAATTCTACTCCCTTTATCTCATTCTTGACCAGTTCCTTTGGTCTCTCATTATGTACATTATATTATGTTGAAAAAACTCTCCATAACAGTAATAGATCAACATCCACAGTCAGGTCTTGAAGTGTCCATTTTCATGATGATAGGAACCAGGACAGCCAGGGAAGCCCTGATCTTTTATAGTCCTGCTGTTAAAAGTACAGAATGTCTTCATGTCTCCATCGTGTGACAAACATAAAACAGTAATAGGGCTCACTTCTGAAAGCAATGCTTAATTAAAAAAATATTTGTGCCATTATTTTATTTACTAATAAAAAGAACTATGGAAAATGCTTAAGTCATTTGAAACACTTGTGTACAAAAATAAACCTCTTCAGAGTAAATCTAGCCCTTCTCACTGATATAAAAATTTAACTTACTGCATTCAAACATTTTTAATAAGCATATTGATGATTATATGAGGGAAAAACAACCTATAACACTAGGATTTCTATGAAATAACTAAGGGGTCAAAAAATAATCTTAAATGGAAATGTTCTTCTAACATGTGGGGGGGGTTTTCTCATAAATATAAACCTCATTCTTTGAAAATGAAGTTTCATATACCACAAGTATGGCATAACCAGAGATGGGTTTGAAAAGCAAACAATGAAGCTCTGAGTCTGAAGGAAGGTGTGGTAAAAGGCCTAAAGAGAGGCAGTGTATTTCTGTACTCAAAAATTGTATGCAAGAAATTTCATTTTTGGAAAAGCTGTGTTTTCATGAAAGAATGCACTGAATGGCTAAAGAAGGTATGTATGCAAATAGTATTCTAATACTACTCGTTACTGCAGCAAGAAGTACCTTTGCAGTACAGATAAACAGTTTCTCTGAATTCATGCCTTAATATTCTTTAGAGTTTATCTTCTTTCCTTCATTGTTTTAAATAAAATAGACCCAACTAAAAAAAGAAATAAAATCATAGAATGGTTTGGGTAAGAAAGGACCTTAAAGATCATCTAGCTCCAACCCCATCCAGCCATGAGCAGGGACAAATTCCACTAGACCAGGTTGCTCAGAGTTCCATCCAGCCTCGTCTTGAACATCTCCAGGTGTGAGGAGCCTACAGTCTCTCTGGGCAACCTCTTCTAGTGCCTCATCACACTCACAGAAAATAATTTCTTCCTAATATCTAATCTTAAACTTAATCTCTTTCTATGAGAGAAGCCCTTACCGCTGAATCACTACATGTCTTTGTAAAAAGTTTTTCTCCAGCTTTCTTGCAGGCCTCCTTTAGGTACTGAAAGGTCACCATAGGGTCACCTTGGACACTTCACCAGGCTGAACAACCCCAGCTCTCCCAGCCTGACTTCATAGGAGAGGTGTTCCTCTGATCATTTTGGTGTCCCTGTTCTGGATTTTTTCCTACAGGTTGACGTCCTTCCTGTGCTGGGAACCCCAGAGCTGGACACAGTACTCCAGATGGGGTCTCACAAGGGCAGAGTAGAAGGGCAGAATCATATCCCTTGACCTGCTGGCCATGCTCCTTTTGATGCAGCCAAGGATGCAGTTGGTCTTCCAGTATGCAAGCACACATTGCTGGGTGTTGACCACAACCCACTGAGTGCAACCATCCAGCCAATTCCTTATCCACCCAGTTGTTCACTCATCGATTCCACATCTTTCCTGTTTAGAGACAAGGATTTCTTGTAGGAGAGTGCCCAGAGCTTTCCTCAAGGCCAGATAGATGACATTTGTTGCTCTTCCCCTATTCATGAATTCTATAACACCATGATAGGCAGCCACCAAATTTGTCAGACGTGATTTCTCTTAGTGGAGCCATGCTGGCTCTTACCAATCACCATTTTATTTTCCATGTCTCTTAGCACAGTTTTCAGGAGGATCTGCTCCATGATCTTGCTGGGTATTGAGGTGAAGCTGACAAGGGTGCAACTCCCCATGTCTTCTGTTTTTCCCTTTTTTAAAATGGAGGTTAGGTTTCCTCTTCACCAGATTGCCATAACTTTTCAAATATGATGGATAGTGGATTAACCACTTCTCTAGCCAGTTCCCTCAGAACTCTCAGGTGCATCACATCAGGTCCCACAGATTTGTGCACCTTCACTTCCTTGGATTTTTTTTAATCTGATCTTCTCCTAGAGTGAGTGGCTCCTCATTCTCACAGTCTCTGCCTGTGCTTTCTGTGACTTGGGCAATGTGGCTGGAGTGCCTGCCAGTGAAGACCGAGACAAAACAAATATTAAGTACCTCAACCTTCTCCATATCGCAAGGAACCAGGTCTCCCATTTCCTTCTGGAGAGGGCACTCACTTTCCCTAGTCTTCATGTCATCACCAGCATACCTATAAGAGCTTTACTTGCTGCCCTTGACATCTCTGACCAGGTTTAATTCTCTTAGGGCTTTAACTTTCCTAACCTGATTCCCGTCTGCCTGGACAATTTCCATGTATTCCTCACAGGTTACCTGTTCTTGCTTCCACCCTCGGTAGGCTTCCTCTTTGTGTGTGACTTTGTCCAGGAGCTCCTTGTTCATTCACACAGGCCTTCTGCCATTTTTGCCTGACTTCCTCGTTGTTTGGATGCATTGCTCTTCAGCTTTGAGGAGATGATCCTTAAATATCAACCAACTCCTCTTCCCTCCAGGTTTATCCCATGGCACTACCAAGCAGATCCCTGAAGAGGCCAAAGTCTGTTCTCCTGAAGTTCAGAGTAATGTGTTTCCTGTGTGCCCCTCTCAATGGCCCTCCCTCATCTCAAACTCTACTGCTTCAGGGCCACTGCAGGCCAGGTTGCCCTTGAGCTTCCTACCCCCCACCAGACCCTCTTTGTTGGTGAGAATAAGGTCCAGCATACCACCTCTCCTAGCTGGCTCCTCTATCACTCAGAGAAGTTATCATCAATGCACTCCAGGAACCTCTTGGATTGCTTATCTTCTGCTCTGCCATCCTTCCAACAGACAGACGCCTCAAGGTGGCTGAAGACTCCACAGGCACCAAAGCTTGTGAACATGAGGAGGCTCATATCTGTCTGTAGAGGGCCTTATCAGCTCAGTCTTCCTGGTCAGGCAGCCTGCAGCAGACCTCCACTATGAAATCACCTGTCCCTGCCCTCCCTTTAATCCTAACGCATAAATTGTCACTCTGCTCCTCATCCATCCCCAGGTGGAACTCCATGCACTCCAGCTGGTCATTGACATACAGGATGACATCTCATCTCCCAGAACATGTATACCAAGAGCAAACTGTTTGTCAGAGAGCCAAAGGACTGGGTAGCTCCATAGGAGAAGGCAAACCTGGAGCTGAGAGCTATGGCAAGGCAGGTGGGGTGGTAGTTTCTCAGTCTCAGAACAAGGAGATCACAGCAACTCTGGTGCTGGAAACCTCATCAGCTGTGAGTCTGATGGTCCCTGAGCAAGTTCACAGTGACAAGGCAGGTCTGAAGTCAAACCATGAAGTCAAGTCTGGTCCTGTAACCAAATGCTGGATGTTATCTGCAGCTCCCAAGCAAAGCAATGATCCCCAGTGTTGCTTATCACCATTCTTGTGTAGGACTTTTTACAACCTCATCCCAAGCTGCACAGCCTGACTGTGTCAGAACCAGCCTTGAACTCAAGCAGCCAAAACCATATCTGAGGCAAAATAACTAGGAAAGTGGATCCCAGAAAAGCTTTTGAATTTGCATTGGACTTAGACAGAAAAATTATTTTCATTTCATTTCATGAACTTCATAACTTGTTCAGAGGGGTTATTCATCCATATATCCTACTTTGTAACTTCATAGCAATGTAGCATAAACATAGCTAAACACAAGCAACTACATAAAAAAGGTGTTTTCAGATTCAGAACTGGAAAAGTGACCAGGAAGCTGTTCTGATTCAGTAAGTTTTTAATGCCTTACTTGGTCATTTGAAGTACATTCTGCTCTATTTTATTTGTCAGAACCAACACAGTGTCAGTGATTAGAAGGGATTAGTTTTTGCAGTGGGATAGGCAATTTACTTCTGGAGCCATCACCTGGGCATGAGAGCAGGATACAAAGGTTTCTTTTCTTGCACTTTTGATGTTTACTTCTTTCTGGTTTTGAACTGAGACCTATTAGGTAAGAAGAAGGAAAATTGTCAGAGAAAAAAACCCTGTGTCAGACTGCCCCAAGGTGGGACAGCTATCCCCAAGTCTTGAGAAAAAGTGCATTTTTTTTCTCTCCCTCATCTTCCGTGTGTTGGATATAAGAGAGAGAAACCCCTGTGCTCATCTCTTCTCTCAAAAGATCCAACTTAGATTTGTCCTCCACCCATGCCTTCTGAAGCTGGAGCAGAGGTAGATTAAAGTGGGACAAGGGCCACACAGTGTCCAGTCCATTATAGTAGTGTTTAAGACATCTATTTTTCAACCTTGCAACTAGTCCAGTGGAAAACACATGAGGTGGTCACTCTTCAAAATGAACAGGGGCAAATTCTGAGAGTGTCTAACATTTCCTGAGATCATTGTTTTGCAAACATCTAGAGAAAGACATAGTGATATAGAAGCCAGAAGTCTGTCAAATGTTTTTCCAGCTAAATTATTTTAAATTTCTTCCTTGGATAATAGCATTATTGAATTGGTGTAAATGGTAAAAGCCAGTTGTGTGTATTACTAGTGTAAAAGAAGTGATCAGAGATGTAGAAAACTAGCTAGATTCAACCCCCAGGGTAATAGTTCTACAGACAAGGACTAACCTGTATGCAAGTAGAAGTTAGTCTGCAGTGCGTCATTCCCTCCTTTCATATGTCATTTATATCTTTCTTTCTTTATGGTGTGTATATATATTTATATATATAGTATTCTTCAGATAATATGATGTAGGCTAAATGATCTGCAACTGACAGAAGCACACAGTAAAAACTTTTGCTTGCCTTTAATGTAAAAGTGGAGTTCACCTGTCACAACACTTTGATGGCAAAAAGATTTTGAAGACCTCTTGTGCATGGATAAGTAACAAGCACAGTGCTCTTCTCTACTGCTCTGTTTCTGTAACATAATGACCCTTCACACTAATTCTGTGCTGAGAAAAATTCAGATATCCAGTTTAGCAAACCAGGTGCAGTCATGGGATGTGACTATTCTATTTTAGACACACTGCAAGAATGGTCTTTAAACCAGCTAATAAGACCGGAAACAGACCTGGATGAATAAAACGAAAAATTCAAAGCTGAGCCTATAAACAGCTCTGTGTTTTTATTTAGCTAATTTAATTACATGAACTTAAAACAGGCCAAGCAGCAACATTCTTCTATAACTTGATGCATTTTAAATGCTGTGAGTGTTTTTTTGTGGGAGAGAGAAGAGAGGCACACTGAGCTCTCTCTGAAAGCAATTAAATACTAATAACAGGGTGACATCATGCTGCATGACTTCTTCAATTAGAACACCAAGTCATTTCTGGCTTAATCATTCCCACTTGTTAATTTGTTCTCTGAAAGACTTATCAGACCTGCTTCTTGTCCCTATTTATAATAGGATTTCTGATTCTGACACCTTTTAAACAGAACTCCACATGGATGCAGCTTTCTATTAAAACAGAATCTTGTATTTTTCCTGCATCGGAACAAGACAACAGTAGCTCAGATGAAAAACTGATACAAACCAAATAAATTAATAGGAGTACTTTCATTTGCTATTTAGCAAGACTATCAACCGAATCCCGCTTTTACTGGGATTAAAAAGAAGTTTTACCATCTAGTTTTGCAAATGTAGCCAAGTATGTGTAAATTATGATACACCTTCCCAAGAGTTTACTTTACACTGTGTAAAAAATACTCATGATTTTATGTCTAGTTATGTATTTAAAGAACTTGGGGGGAATAAGGAGAATTTGTAACACTGAGCACTTAGAGAATATTACTAGAATATGTATAATCAGGGATATTCCTATTCATTACAATACAGTAACTATGCAATTTGGATCTTGCTAAGCATGATTATTTTTGGTTCTATACTATTTTCACTCCAGAAAGTTTAAACTTAAAATGTTTTCCACATTAGGTAAAATACTCATTTGCTAACCTGAAGCCTTTTCCCATTCTTTACTCTCATAAATATTGAGATGTTGTGGCCTTCAGTTTTTCAATCTTTTCCGCACTGAATCTTAATGGCTAGCATTGCAACTATCTTTGAAGTCAACTCAGCAACAAGTTACTACCCTTTTCTTCTGTCAGAGCTTAACCCCAGCCAGCAACCAAGCTCCATGGACCCATTCATTCATTCCCTCACCAATGGGACCAGGAAGAGAATTAGAAGGGTAAAAGGTAGAAAACTCAAGGGTTGAGATAAAAACGGTTTAATAAGGAAAGCAAAAGCCCAGCACACAAGCAAAGGCAAAACAAGGAATTAATTCACTGCTTCCCACAGACAAGAGGTGTTCAGCCATCTCCAGGAGAGCAGGGCCCATCACATGTAACAGTTCCTTGGGAGGGCAAATGCCATCAATCCAGATGTCCTCCCTTCCTCTTTCTTCCGCTCTATTTAATATACTGACCATGATGTCATATGGTATGGAATATCCCTTTGGTCCATTTGGGTCACCTGTCCTGGCTGTGTCTCCTCCCAATCTCCCACGCATCCCCAACTTCCTTGCCAGTGTGGCAGTACAGAAAGCAGCAAAGACCTCGTCTCTGTGTAAGCTCTGCTCAGCAACAACAAAAACATCTCCATATTATCACCCCTGTGTTCAGCACAAATCCAAAATATAGCCCCATACAAACACTGTGAGAAAAATTAACCTTACCCCAGCCAAACCCAGTACCTCCTTAAAGTTAAAATTCATTAATAACTTCAGAAAAGTACATTTAAAACCAAATCTTTTTTACATCCTCAAAACAGTTTTGATTCTTAGAAGCAATTTTCCATTGAAGTAATTTTACACTATTGATTCCAAAATCCTTTCCAGTATTCAACAGGTCTTTATGACAATTATTACAGCTCTTAATCTTGTATATGATTTCAACTGATTTGACAGTGTTTGTCAGGGTAATTGTTTACAAGACTGTAAGAACTATAACTGGGGCTGTCAGCTGTACTGAGGCTTGCCTGAGCTGAACATATCATGGACAGCATGAAACTGAAGACAACTCCACTCTGACCTAAGTGAAAAATGATAAGTATTGTGACTTTCTGCAAAAAATATATAAAGGGAGGAAGGAAAAAAGAAAGGAGGGTCTCAGAAAAAAAAAGAGGTGGTGAGTAAAGAACAAATGTAAGCAAGAGAAGAGAACAAGAGGATCTGAAATAGTTTTGGAAGAACGAAAATACATCACTGTTTAGGAAAGGAATCAGCCAATGCAATTTAAAAATAAATGTAGTTTAAAAATATCTTTATCATTAAATTAAAAAATATCAATATCTTCTAAATGAAACTCAGATAAATACAAGTAAAGCACCAGAATTTCAATACCTCACCTAAACTGAAGCATCTCTCTACACTTTTAAGGATGTCTTCAGCCCTGCACAATATATACTAGTATCCTCATTTTACGGGTGAAGAAAGACTAAGTAACTTGAATCAGGCTACACGAAAATGATGCTTCAGAGCCAAATTAGGTATTTATAGCTTCTAGTCCTGCACTACAGCCATTAAATCACGTCTCTCCATCCAGCCATGACTATTAGCAAACTGATTTCCAAATTAACGGTGGAACATGATCTTGCAGGCTTTCTGCAGTATCCCTCTTCTCGTTTCTTCCTTTTTCAGTGGAGTACTTACAGACTTCATTTCCTAATGAAAGCTGAAATACTGAGATCTACTTTGGGTATGATATTAATGTGGAAAAGTCCCTGTGTGACAAAAGTGATCCAGAGCTTTCTGCAGTGCAGGAGGTCGTGCATCTGGCATCTGCACCTGGTGAAAAGCTATTCAAAGGAAAACAGTGGAGCCATTTTCCAATGGCTACATGTGTGCCTCCCACAGAGTGCTGCAGCTTCTGGCTCTGGGTAAGGACAGGAACTCTGTTACTGGTCTGTACTTTTTCAACATGAGAAACTGTTATACCATTATGCTAATTTAGGTGGCTCTTCATTACAAAGCATCTTGGGCTGTTAGCCTGCCTTGCCTCCCATTTAACAATGGGCAAAAATCTCTAGCAATCATCTTCTTTAAGCTTTATTGTCTTTTATTTTACAATGGAGTAGGAATAGAAATGAAAATATGTTCCAGTTAGATAAACAAGTGCTGTATTTTTTTCAGATTACTAAAACCCAGTAATTCAGAGAACAACTTCTAAAGATTTCATTAGATATTTGTTTCTTTCTTGTATTCTGCTCTGTCTTAGCACTTGTGTAGCTCTTTTATTTCCACTTGAACAATGTGGGAGGAATCCTCATCCCTTTGCAGTGAAAGGCAACGGTGACTATTCCCTTTGCAGTAAGGTTTTATCATGTGCATGTGTGTGCAGCTCACAGTATAAAAACTTCTTGCTGTTTTAGAGTATTCCAATTATATTGTCTTTCTTACTGGTATCTGCTATATATTTCACAGCAGTAAGCCTTCAAGGATAGAGGGAGAAATTGGTCTTGGCGTAATTCCAGTGGAGTAATTAGGGTGACACGAGGACTCAGTTTGTCTTACAGCATCTGTTTCAGGAACTGAGAACCACCTTGCTAAGATATGAAGGTGTGAAGATTTTACCACAGGAAGAAAATTTACACTTTGTTATTCCTTTTCAAGGTTTGCCATGTCCTACAAGGAAATATCATGGGTGGGTCACAACTGGCTGTTAATTGTTTGGAAGGAAGTACAATCTAACTGAGCAGAGATATACATGGTACTGTAATGTTAAGATATAAATCTTGACTTAGAAAAGCTCAGAATATAGGGGAGAGAAGGAAGGTACAGAGGCATGAAGACAGAATGATGGGCAGATAGATGGTTTATAATTACAAATTACATCATGGCCACTTTGTTTGAAAGACCTCCTGTGAAACAAGAGTTGCTCTGACAAGTAGATGCCCTTGCAGAACAAGGAGAAAATTTTCCTGAAGAAATGGGAAAAAGATCTCCTCATACCTTTGTTGGGTAGGCTGAGGTGAAGCCAGGTCATAGCCTACCTCTGAACCTTGAGGTCTGAATTCTCTCCCTTGCTTTATTATACTAGCACCCAGTGAAACCACTTGGATGTGAAGCTCTCTTACTTAATATACATTTGACTCCTGTGTCCAGATAATTTATAAAAATATTGAAGAGCACTCACCCTGAAAATAAGCTCTGAGGAACACCACTGCTGACTGACTACCAGCCTGATGTAACCCTTACTGTAACACTTTGAATAAGATCTATACACCAATTGTTTACCCATTGCATTATGGAGTTGTCTAGCTGTGTGCTAGGCATTTTATCCAGAGGATGCTGTGAGAGACAGTATCAAAAGCTTTGATGAAATCCCAAACCACATCTGCTGGCTTCCCTTGGCCAGCTAGATGAGTGGTCTAGTCACTAAAGAAAATGTAGTTGATTAAGCAAGACTTTCCCCTTGTGAACCTGTGCTGGCTATGACCATCAATGACTACATTGTCTCTAAGTGCGTGTCTATAAATCCCAGAAAAACCTTCTCCATAATTTTAATGGGCAATGAAGTGAGACTGACAGGCCTGTATTTATCAGAATCTTCCTTCTTATCCTTCTTGAAAATTGAGACATTTCATATAATCATAGAATCATCCAATGTTTTGGGTTGAAAGGACCTTAGAGTTCATGTAGTCCAACCCCACTGCCACAGGCAGAGACACCTTCCACTCAAGCAGGCTGATCAAAGCCCCATCCAGCCTTGCCTTGAACACTTCCAGGCATGGGGCATTCACCACTTCTCTGGGCAACATGTTCCGGTGCCACACCACTCCCACAGCCACCTCACATTTGCCAGGCTCTAGACAGCTGGGATCTCTCAGGCTGCTGGAAAAAGGTGGAAAGAGGTCTTTCAATGACATCAGCCAGATCTTTCAGTACCCTGGGATGAATCCCACTGGACACCATATAATTATACGTATTCAGACAGAACAGCAAGTCTCGAGCAGGTTCAGAATTAACTGGGAGTTTATAATTTGTAAAGTCATGATCTTCCAACTCTTCAGGCTCCAGTGGTCCCAGGGCCCATTATTGCTGTGGAAGATGGAGGTAAAGAAGGTTTTCAATGTCTCTGCTTTGTCTACATCCCAGTTTGTAAGGTGACCAACCTCATCATGTAACTGATCATTGTTATCCTTGATTCTCTCACTGCTAATGTATTTCAAAAAGCCCTTTTTGTTGTCCTTCACAGTGCTGATCAGATTGAACTCTAACTGACCTTTGGCCACATGAATTTTTCTCTACACAGTGACAAACAGCATCTCTGTAGTCCTCCTGTGTTGCCTGTCCTCATGACAAGTGTCTGTACAATTCCACTTTCCTCCTACCTTCTAGAAATCCCTGCTCACCCAAGCTGGCCTCCTGACCACTTTCTTGGCTTTTGACACTTTGGAATTGCCTGCTTCTGCACTTGTAAGAGGGGGCTCTTAAAAAGCAGCATTCATGGACCACAATACCTTCACCTTTCAGTTGTTGTACAATGCATTTTGTGTACCTTTTGGCAGGGCAGGAAGAATATTTTGAGATGAAGTGAATCTTTGTACCAAATGTGCCTTTACACTACCCATATCTGTAAGATACAGGTGGAGTTTCCATTACCATGTCTTGCCATCTGTGTGGATTCCTCACACTATGCTCTGAGAATTACTTGGTGTTCATGTTAACAGTAGAGCTCCTATTGTTTTCCTCTACATCCAAGCATGGCCAGTCAAACTTAGTTTACTGCTGGATGGCATTTCATGTTGGCTATTGCCAGGAGCAGCCCTGTGGTGATAGGACAAGACCCAGCAGCAGGCCTGACAGCGAAATTCATATGAGCTTGAGCTTGGTCATGTCATGGACAAGGTGAAATCAGCTGCATAATTCTTGCTTCTCAGAGAACAATGAGAGGTTTGTCCTTCACCAGGTCATTTTCTTCTCTGGACCTGGCTCATCTGATGCCGTTGTGGGGTCACTTGTCACAGACATGGACCTCAGGGAGAGCCCTAACCTGAAACTGAGGTTTTTCCTTCCCTTCAGATGACATAAAATTCCCCTGAGTACCTAAAAATTATACTATTTTGTGGTGCTTCCAAACCTATGAAACCCAGCAATTAAAAAAGACTGGTTTTCTCATGTTGGCCTTCAAACTGAGTGAGCAATTGACACTTCTGTTTCAAAAAAGGGCATTTTCTCAGCTTCAAGTCAGACTCCAGACTGGGATTCATTTAGGTTTTTCACAAGTGAGTGAAAAAAGAAGGATCCTACAGTCACTGTAAATACATTCCCCAGATGTCTTATGCTTCAGCTGGGATTTGTACAAATGGCCTTTCAGGCTAAATGGACCCCACTAATCTGCAGTGTAAAGCTGTCTCTACTGCCTTTTCTGTTTGTTACCATGAGCATTAGGATGACAGCTTGATTACATTTATGATGTTTAAGGAGCCAGGATTTCTCTTCTGTTACCAGAAGAACAAGAGAAATCACTTGCTTTGAAACAAAAGAGCCTGAAAGTTCATTTTTAGTTTGAGACTTAATCAATAGCCCTTCTTTAACCTTTTATTTTAGAGATTAGAGGAAATTATTTCAGACTAAAGGTATGTGGTTATGCATTACCATGAAAAAAACATGGTATTCCACATTAGCACACCATTCAAGGACAGCAGTTAAAACTTAAAAGAGTAAATGTCACCAAGCCATAATTTCTGTTCACAACTGTAGACTGATTGAAATGCATGACCTTCTTGTACTACAAGTAAGAGGCAGCCTTTCTTCAGAGGACACAGCAAATCCAAGGAGTGAGACACACATAGCATGTAACTCAAGTAAGAAGCAATGAACTTAAAAGGAAATGTAATTCAAATAATGACTGCAGTGTATTTTAAAACTGGAGTTTGCCTTCACTGCAGTCACAGAGCTCCCAAGGAAGTCTGTAAAGTGGGAAGTAAAAAACAGAAATATTGGGCTTGATCTTTAAAGGACTACTTCAGGAGGGGCAAAACCTCTAACTAAATTCACAGTGAAATGGGTC
>NW_008673270.1:76414-92266 GCF_000695815.1 Acanthisitta chloris
AAGCATGTCATTCTCTACTGATTATAAATGGTTAATCCTGTCAGCCATCCTTTTGAATAATTTTTTTGCTTATGAGCAGATTAGTAATTTTTGGTAAGAATAATCAGTTCTTCTGGAATCAAAAGAAAAATTCTTATCAGGAGTGGTAACACTGTGTCCATTACCAGCTTACTCCAGACAACGTTGTCCATTTTATTTAGTGTTTGCTGCCGAAATTTCTTCATGCCTGTGAAAAGAGAGGTAAGACTTGGAACGACTGGAAGGGACTGTGGAGGTGGTAATCTTTATGCATATTCTGAAATCTTTTCCACACTTAATAAATCTGCCAGTGTCATCTGTTAATGTCCTTTAATTTAATATGTCATTCAGAGTTTATCAAGAGACCCTACTGTTCACGATGAATGTGCTCTTTCCTAGCACACTAAAACTACATACATATATAAAAATGCAGTTTAATTATAATTCCCAGAGGTAAACATTTATTTGGTAATGCCAGTGACATCTGTCCTCTGATTTCCTCTCTATTTAGCTCACAAAGTACTCCTTCCTTTGGAACTCACAAATGAATGCTCAGCAGTTTGCTACTTAGTTTATTAAGGAAAATAAGTTAGTTTCTAGTGCAATAACACTTCAGATCTGAGAAAAAGGGCTCCATTGCAATAAAATCTTTAAATCAACATAATTTTTTTAAAGACAATGGTAATTAACCCTGTTTTGCATTCACAAGAACAGAGTGGAGAAAAGAACAGGCAAAGGTACACTAGTTTTGCATGAAGTTAGTTTTGGTTTCTGCAGTCACTGGGTCACAGTTGTCTGCTTGCTTAGGTAGGCACAGGTGTCAGTACCTCAAGGTCATCTTAGCAAATATAGACTTACAAATCTGAATAAAAAATCTAAAGCACACAAGATTAAAAAAAAAAAAGAAGAAGAAATTTTCCTGGAAATGGTGAGGCAAAAGCAAAGAAGGCCAATTGTTTATTGCATATTTTTGCATGTATTTTCCAGTGAATCTCAAGTCACTGTTACCAAGCTACCTATTTCTGATACTCTAATTTTAATTTCCTCTGATATTCATTTTTCAGTTTCAATGATTTATTTCCAAACATAAAGAAGCAGGGCCAAAGTCATAACTATCTCCTTGTGCAAATACATGCTTCTGTTTTATATTTCTATTCTTGTTGAAGGGTAATAAATGCCCTTTAATATTTCTAATATTATCTGTTTTAAAGATAATAAAGAATAAGTTGTTTCAGAGAGTTTCTGGCAGATCTAGCTTTGCAAGTTCAAGATGGCATCCCCTCCTGGTTTTCCCATTTTTGTTTGCCTAACATCTTTTTGACAGCATTTACCATACCTGGCAAATGCCAGGAACCAAGTACCACCGGCCGCTTGCTCATTCCCCCACCAGTGGGATCAGGAAGAGAATCAGAAGGATAACAGCTAGAAAACTCAGGAGTTGAGATAAAAACAGAGTAATAAGGAAAGCAAAAATCATGCACACAAGCAAAGAAAGCAAGAAAGTAATTCACTGGTTCCCACAGATGCGAGGTGTTCATCCATCTCCAGGAGAACAGTGCTCTGTCACATGTAATGGTTCCTTGGGAAGACAGGCACCATCATTCAAAATGTCCTACTCTTCCTCCTTTTTCCTGCCCCCACTTTATATACCGAGCATGATGTCCTATGGTATGGAATATCCCTTTGGTCAGTTTGGGTCACCTGTCCCAGATGTGTCTCCCCCCAGTCTCCCATGCATCCCCAACTTCCTTGCCAGTGTGGCAGTATGAAGAGCAGCAAAGGCCTTGGCTCTGTGTAACTGCTCAGCAATAACAAAAACATCTCTATGTTATCTACCCGATGTTCTGCACAAATCCAAAACACAAATCCAGCCCCATACTAGCCACTGTGAAGAAAATTAACTCTACCCCAGCCAAACCCAGCACACCACCTTAGTCTTCTCAGGGCAAAATCAGGCAGGTTAACATCATCAGTTTATGAAAATCTGGGTGGTGAAGACAATAGGTGGTGATGAAGAGTTGAGATCACTATTGTCAGCTAGAACTATTCTTTGTGTAGTGAATATTCAACCAGGAAATAAGAAAAAGAGAATTACTAATATGCTTAAAGAAAAATATTGTGAATGCAAAATCCCAGAATGATGCATTCCTCTGACCAGCCTAATGCTTTTCTGTCCTGTGAAAGACATGCATTGCTTAGTAAAAGTGATAACTCCTGTGGTATTGCTATGTCATGTAAATAACGACAGGCACTACAGTAGTGAGGCAAATAGAAAGTATCATAAATCATGTATGTAACTTGAGTTATCATAACTTTTTTGACATGATGCAAGCATAAATAATGCCCAATAGAGAAAGCTTCCTGAGTGGTGTTAAACTGTTGCTCCTTATTGCACAATGTATGAACAGCCACAACTATTGCTTTACTCATAGTTTAAGTGTCTTTTTCTTAATAGCAGTGCCAAAAGCAGTGATAGCTGTGTTCCAACTATTTTCTGATTTTTTAAATTTATTTATTTCAAGGCATTAAACTGTTTTACAAAATACATACTCATTGTGAGCAGTTGAGTTTTTTAGCTATTCAGTAATGAATCACACGCTAAGAGCTGTGTTAGTTCTGCTGCTCTGGTTAGCTTCAGCTAATTCATATCACATTGTTGCTTGTCCCAGATTACTTGAGCATGCAACAATATTTCTGACAAGAAGACTTAAAATTCAGGATTTAAATGTTCATCTTGGTGAATAATTATGAATGTGACTCTTCAGGTAATTCTCCTGGGACAGTATAACTTAGTTGTGTGATGGTAATAGAGGGTAATACAGATGAAGGGCAGATAATGTAAAACTAAAGAAGGTGTTGCATGGTTTTGTACTCAATCATTCATTTCAGTTTCGTAGAACTGTATAGCTATTTTGGAAACACTTGCTCCTTGTTCTTAGGATAGAAGACTATACACAGGGACAGGTACAAAAGAGGAACCAGTGTGGGAACATCACCTGGGGCATGCAGGGATGGTGCTACACCCAATCATGAGCTAAATCTCAGAGCTGGATTGCAGAGTTCTAATTGGCAAGAGGTGACAAGGAGAGCTTCTATAACTGCTTTATCAGTGCTAAAAAAAAAAAAACAAGGAAAAGAATCTGGGCAAAGTCCTGTGAAATTTGCTTAGGGCGGGACAGGCTGGATGACCTTCAGAGGTCCCTTCCAACCTGAATGATTCTGTGGTGCTATGAATGTGCAGACCAAGCAGCAATAACCTTCATCAAAACTATCCTAAAAAATATTATGGCAAAACATCCTTCATTCCAAACTGCTTTTGTCAGCAGGGAGGTTTTGCTCTTTGAAAAGTATTTGTGTTCAAAGCTTCCTTTTTAACCAAATTCAACTTTTTGCCTTTGCATACCCCATTCCTTGTGGATATCACAGTAACCCTTTTGAAGAGTGAAACATTCTTAAAAGCATCTCCAAAACTGTTTCTAATTTGAGCATGTGGCAAATAACTTGAACATGAGTTTTACAAATCTCACTTAACTTTAAACATATGAATAATCAACAGAGCAGCTCGGAAACTGAAAGCTAATACCGTATTTAGGTGTTAGGTTTGGATTACAGCTCTGGAAGGCAAAGGAAAACAGCATCATTACCTTACAATAAAGACTGCTATTCCTCAGACTCAAAAGGGGAGTAAACAGTTTGTGCAGTCTTAACACACAGAAGCTAGGTAGGCACAGACTGGAAACCCAGAAAGACTTCAGATAAACTCCTTGCAAGGGTCTCCAAATAAGATACAGTTTCTAGCCATCAAAAATTACACACCTTCCCAGTCAGAGAGAACTTTAAGGCATGAAAATGAACTACAAATCTTGTTGGATATACTAAGCAGAAGAAAAATTCAAATGTAAAATTTACATTGATAATACAATAACCTAACACAAAAATGACCTGGTACCCAAGAAACTAAATGAAGTCTTAAAAAAGACAGGCTAAGACCCAAAATTACTTCTTGGTGAATCTTTAAAACCTGAACAAATTGGATTAAGTCTGTGATCAGCCTTATCTGGAATCATACAGGACACATTCCTAGAGTGCTACAGAAACTAATTCATACGAAGAGCTGAAGTAGGATATAATGTTTTGGAGAATATGGATTATTAAAAGCCCCAACTCAGCCTTCCCCCAGAGAATAGGCACCCATAGGACAAATGGCCATTCTTAGACAGTATAACTGTATGTCAGACTATCAGATTTTCTGAAAAGATAATGGCTATAGAGAAATCAACAGTATAGTAAACAGTTAATCCCAGCTGATCCCAAATTGCTGTCATGTCAGAAACAGTACAACTGTGACAGAGATTTAGAAGTCTTCTGATCAAATGAATCTCCTAAACATTTCTGAATGAGCAATTACTTGGTTTCAGGATCCATCTGATGAGGGGAGAATGGTGTAGGTTTTCACAGTCTAAATGGGTTATCAGTAAGACAGAGGAATTCCTGGAAAGGCTGAGGACAGGAATCCAGCTGTGGTGTCACTGGATGCAAGATCAAAGTAGAACTTTTTGGGTCTCTAGAAGGCCCATGAGTGCTCAAAGTGTCAGCAGGGATGGATTTGGTTACTCAGCATCTCACAGCTCAAAGTGTCTCTCTCTGCATCTGTGGCACCCTCAGTGCCCAGACTCTGGTGAAGGTTAGACACCATACCCTAGTAGGAAGTCCAGGGTTTACTCTTGAATCTTTACATCCATTTATTTTACTTAAATGTGTAGCAATAATTGTTTTCCTTGAGTTTAATCTCCTACTTCTACACAAGTAAAGCAAAACAGAAAGGGGAAAAAAGAAAAGAATAACTTCAGATCCTACAACATCCACTTTGCAAAACCCATCTGGTATTTATCTTTGTTATTAATTGACATCACAGCTGAAGACTTCAAAGTGGAGCTGTGTGGGAACTGGAAATAATGTTATTTCAAAATTTGTTTTCATTTAAACTCAAATCAATGTGCTATATTTAGAAATTCCTTATAAAACCAGAATTTCAATTAATAATTTCAGTCTTGTAGTATTACTTTGAGAGAGTATCTAAATATTCCTTCTTAATCTTGATATTTTTCCTCTGTTTTCCTGTTTACCTGATAAAGTCTTTTTCAAATGGACTTTCCAGTTTCTAGGTTTTTTAAAAAATCAAAATATTCTCTTCAAAGTTCTGAAATATTTCACACTGGCATATTCTGTTATGCTTTAATGCACTGCCTTCCACATCATCACATTTCCATGTTTCAGTGCAGACTGAATGTCACTTTGTTTCACTGAAAAATTTTGGGAGATCTGTCTGCAAGGAACCAACTGTGTAGAAGATGGCGTGAAACAATCTTTAAAAGAGAAAGAGAAATTGTAAGGATATTTTTCTGACTGCCCTTCATCATTATTGGCTGCCATCACCACAATATCACGTTCATGTCCTGTGGAGGTTCCATCTGATCTGTGCTCCTGCTCGCTCAATCATATCCTCCTTGATGGCAGTGCGCTCCATCCTGCCACTTTCAGGAGCATTTCTTCAAAGCCAGGCATACACTAGCTGTAAAACTCCTCTCACTATGTAATATTGCACAGAGAGGAGATGGTACACACATAGCTTGCTTTTGTCAGCTGATTTTTACTAAAGTGAACCATTACAGCTTGTTTTGGATTGCTTTTGTTTCATTTTGTTTCAAACAAGTCAAAACATGCCGTTCGATAGTAACAATTGTCATTTTCATACTTAACTCTTTTTAACAGTATGTATTTCCTAGAGAGTTTAAATTTTTACATGTGAAGAAAAAAATCATCTTCAGGGAAAGCATAGAAGTTTTCAAGTCATAGTTTTACTGGAAATAAGAACATGCAAAATTGCAGTGAAAGTTACAACACATTTTCACCCTTAGTGGAAACCAATAGATAGCTTTGTATTACAACTGAAAAACGCAAACATTTTATGTGATGTGGTATTATGATAAAGTAATTTTTATGCTTTTCCACTTTATAGATTTAGAATTAAAAAAATTAGAGTCCAGTTTGTTCCTGTGACAAGAATTACTTGCAGAGCTTCTAGAAGTGTATTCTACATGTGTCTGTGATACATGCCAGAAACAGTAAATGAATGTCATTTATGGTGACTCTGTTGCTATCTACAGTTACAGAGAACACAGGATAAAGCTCTGAAAGTTTGCGAAGGGCATAATTATTTTTAAAGTTCTGATTTAGCTAGAAGGGGAGAGGGAAGAAATAGGTAATGCATGAGGGATTTTAAAGGAGTGACTGGGATGAGAACATTAGCTTGAATTTAGAAGAGCTCTAAAGGGTTGTAACATGTACAGTAGCTGTTGCCAATACTATGGTGCAAACTATGTACAAATACACAGCCTAGATTTTTAAGAGAGTTTAGTATCCAAGTTTGTAACCACATCTTTTTATGGTATTTGACCCCAAGGGCACTGCACATGTGAAAATCTGCCCCCACGGCGCGTAGGCACACAGCACACACCACTGTGTTTGTAATTATATGCAACTTACAGATTAATTCATAGTGGGACGTTTGATTTTGATTAAGCAGATCACATTCGTTTTTAGCAAAGGTTAAGAAAAAGCTGACAAGAAAATCCAGCTGAGTCCCAGCAAATGTCTGAAACTGGTGTTCGCAGCAAACATGGGTGGGCAGTCCTGAGCTGTTCACGTGTGCTGGCCAAGAGACAGCACCAGGAATGACAGCTGCTGGAAACCAGACGAGAAGGTACAGACAGCTTAGTGGGACAGAGAGTGTGCCTCTGGAAGAAAGCAAATGACAAAACTGTTCTCAGATTTCTCATAAAACCAGCTCCTATTGGGTATCTTTGAATATATGTTCTCTGGGTAGTTAGGCATGAAGAAAGGAAGTGAGCCAGCATTCTTTTGTTGATAGCATACCCATGCCAGTGAGACTTAGATATCCTCCAGCCACAGCCTTCCCATCAAAGGCAGCTCTCTGGGAAGAGGACTTATAGGAGGGGACAAAGAATAAGGGATGGATAGGAATTGACTCTGTAAAAAAATTTTATATACTTGATTGGTTGGTGCCCTTTTAAAAATGCTTTGGAAACAAACCCCAGTCATCTGCCTGGGAAAAGCAGAGCACAGTAGTGACAGACTAATATTTAGATTTCAGCACTGAGAAAAATTTAAACTTTCTAGAGAACAGAAGAGACCAAATAAAATCCATCTCCAGGCCATTAGGGCTGCAGTCATAATTGAATTCATTATCCAACAGGTTTGTTTCTTTTTTCTTTTCTCTTTTTTTTCTCTTTTCTCTTTTTTCTCTTTTCTCTTTTCTCATTTCTTTTTCTTTTCTTTTCTTTTCTTTTCTTTTCTTTTCTTTTCTTTTCTTTTCCTTCCCCTCCCTTCCCTTCTCTTCTCATCTCTTCTCATATCTTATCTTCTCTTTTGTCACTTCCCCTATCCCTTCTACTCCCCTTTCACTTCCCTCCCATGCTTTCTCCCCTTCCCATTCCAGAGGATATCTCTGTCCCCAGGCTGAGGTAGATTTTGAACTGGTGGATTCTAGACGGGTACAGGTGAATCTGCATACAACTGCAGGGTTATCCATGCAAAAGAAATAGGCATTTCATCCAACCTGAGGAATTTGCACCCACAGTATTCCCTGTCAGATCTTTTGTTCAGAGGAGAAAATCCAGGGTAGCAGCTGGTAATCATAAGAAGATGAATGCATTTATTTAGTAGAAAACTGTCTTTTTTTGAGTGTACAAATTCTTGGAGAATTCTCTTCTTCAGAACTGTAGGCTGAAAAATCCCAAACACTCTGAGACCTTCAAGCTGTCCTACTTTAATGTATTTGTCAAAGACTCATTTTAGTGTTCAATATTTCCTCTGTTGCCATCATTAGTGCTATCATTAAGTGTTTCAGGGGAGCCAAAGATCTGAGTGTATCAGAAATAAATGGAATGAACACCATTTAACTGAGGTGGTATTGAGCTTGAAGTTTCAATACAGTGAAAATTAAAAATGTCATATAGTAACAGTGTACATTGATGTATTATTATACATTTAGACTAAGAGTGTCCATTACAGTGTGTAAACACTGATATTTGAATGTGAGGTAGTGGAAGGAAAAGAAATTGCCAGCAGCTAAAACGTTCCGTATAGGATTTGTTGGGTAAATGTTTTATTGTGTCAGATGTGACCAAGTGGATGACCTGCTCAGCCTTGCAGCAGAACTGCAGAGAGAGTCCGAAAAGGAGACAGACTGGTGAAATCAAGCCCTGGCCTCCCTGAGAGAGGAGTAGCCACCAGAAATGGAGTGACTCCATCAGTGGACAATGGAAGGGATACAGATGTCATTTATCTGGAGTTCTGTGGAGGCTTTGACAAGGTCCCACACAACATCCTTCTCCCTAAATCAAAGAGAGATGGACTTGATGGGTGGACTGTTAGATGGATAAGGAATTGATGGATGATTGCATCCAGAGGGTAGTGGTCAATGGCTCAGGGTCCCAACGGACATCAGTGACATGTGGTGTCGCTCAGAGGTCTGTATTGAGACCAGTGCTATTTAGTATCTTCATTTATGACACAGACAAAGGGATTGAGTGCATCCTCAGCAAATTTGCAGATGACAGCAGGCTGAGTGGTGCAGTTGACACACCTGGAGGACAGGATATCATCCAGAGGAGCAAGCTTGAGAATTGGGCCCATGGGAACTTCATGAGGTTTAACAAAACCAAATGCAAGGTGCTGCACCTGGGTCAGGGCAACCCCCAACATCAATACAGACTAGGGGATGAACAGATGAAGACCAGAACTGCTGAGAAGGACTTGGGAGTGCTGGTGGATGAGAGGCTGGACATGAGCCATCAATGAGCACTTGCAGCCTAGAAAGCCAACAGTGCATCAAAAGCAGCATGGCTGGCAGGTTGAGGGAGGTGATTCCGCTTCTCTACTCTGCTTTGCTGAGACCCCACCTGGTGTACTGCATCAGGCTCTGGGGTCCCCAGCACAGGAGGGACATTGACCTGTTGGACCAAGTCCGGAGGAGGGCCACCAAGATGATTAGAGGGATGGACCATCTCTCCTACAACGAAAGGCTACTAGAATTGGGATTTTTCAGCCCAGAGAAGAAGAGGCTTCAGGGTGACCTACTTGGTGACTTCCAGTATTTGAATGGAACCTACAAGAAAGATGGAGTGAGACTATTTACAAGAGCATGTAGTGACAGGCCAAGGGGGAATGGCTTCAAATTGAAAGAGGATAGGTTTAGATTAGATATTAGGAAGAAATTTTCTGTGAGGGTGGTGAGGCAGTAGAACAGGTTGCCCAGAGAAGTTGTGGATGTCCCAACCCTGCAAGTGTTCAAGGCCAGGTTAGCTGGGGCTCTGAGCAGCCTGGTCTAGTAGAAGGTTCCCTGCACATGGCAGTGAGATTGGAAATAGATGATCTTTAAGGTACTTCCAACCTGAGCCATTCTATAATCCTATGATTCTAAGTTCTGAAAACTTCGAGAATGTCTGTAAATAGTCAAGTTTGATGTTTGATAAGGAGATTTTACTTCATGACTGAAAAAAGAAAAAACCAACAAAATCAACTCTTTTCAGCTGCACTTAGAAAAAAACAATCTGGAAGTTACAAAGGAGGTCTGAAAATTAAACCAAGTAAAGGGGTCTGTGGATATTGGAAAGAGGTCAAAGCCCTAGTGGGGAAGGGCCCCTGAAGTTTGTCCTCTCTGGCATATTGACTTAAAAATATCTGATTTACAGTACACTAAACCCTCCCTTGGGTGAGTCTGTTTCTGAAGCACAGTAAACACAAAAGGATTTGCTGCAACCATCCTTTCTGTGGGAAGGAAAAAAAAGTTCTCTTTTATTCTGAAATCTGTCTTTCAATGTCTGAACTAATTAGTTTTAAGGGTGCCATTATATACATTTAAGTGTGCCTGCATGTATATAAAAAGACATATGAAAGGGAAGCAGAAAATGTGTTATTTAAGTAATGACAAAAAATCCAGACAGCATTTAATTCTCAGAGAGGATATCTTTTTTTCATAGGTGATTAGTGACTAATGTTTATGTTGGATGTATATCAATACACATTTTAAGCTAGGATCACATTAGTAGACCTTGTCTTCAGACCAGTTTAAAACTATTCCTCATCTTCTCTCTCTTTGCCTTTAAAAGTAATCACTGTCAACAAAAAATCCTACCCACAGAACTTGGGTTCCTGTGCTGACTGAAATTCAGTGCAAGATAGCTGATTTAACAAATGTGTTTCTAATGCATGACCAAAAAAAGTAACCTAGCTCTATTGATGCCACAGTGCTAACAGCAGCAAAATGCAAAAGGGAAAGGTTTCCTAAAAAAAAAAAAAAATTATTTTCTGTAGCACTTATTACAAGCAGTTCTGTGAAATTAAGACGAAGAATTTTGCTTTCTTAATTTTCAGGAAGGAAACACATGGCCAACTTTTTGTTCATTTTAAAGAGAAGTTGTAAGCATAAAAGCCAAATGATATAAAAGAAGTCACAGAGAAACAGAATTCCACACTTCTGAAACCAGAAAAGCTGACGTGAACTTCTACACTCAGGCAAGAGTAGCATCACCTTACATCACCAAAATGTCTGGCAACAGTTACATTTTAGAGAACGACTTCCTCAAAATAGACCTGCCAGCAGAACTGTAAGTGCTTTGGTTAGTCATCAAAGACAAATGAGCTGCTTTTGAATAAAATAGGTAGTTTAAAATTATGAGGCATACTAGGTTTTTGTGTGACACAAAAAGAGGTGATGAGAAAGAAAAGATGCTACGAAGATGACCATAGCTGGGCCTTAATCACCTATTGTGATAGCAGTTACACTCTCAATGAAAGGCTGATGGAGGCCACCAAGAGGAGAAAAAAAAAAAAAAAAAGCTGCTGGAAAGGTCAGGAATGCATCAGGCTCCAGACTTAATGAAAATAATATAAATGTCAGCAGAGATAACAGGAACTGAAATACGTAATTTATACGTAATTTTACTACTCTAACTCTTGTGAACAGCAATAAAACTTTTCACAATAGGGGTTTGACAAAGCCTACAGATACTTGTTTTGCCTTTAAAAAGTAAGGAGTCATTTCAACATTTGTTTTTATTTTCTCTTGTTAAAAAAGGCTTTTAACAAGTGGCAGATTTTAATCCTCCATAATTCTGGAAGTAAGGCATTCTTTGCTAAGAAGTAGGTTTTCCCCTCTTAATATTCTTATTCTTTACAAATGTAGCCACAATTTAATTGTGGGAAGATCTGCAATGACCTTGATAAAAGTAAGAGACCAGCAGGAAAAAGAAGAAGTCTTTCAATCAGTCTTTTTCCTCAATATTAAAAAAACACTTGGCTTATAAACACTAGAAGAGCAGCAACACCAGGTTGGCAGACCAGCCCAAATCTAGCACATAGAAGGCATCTTTCTAGCAACACCAAGGAACACTGAATCCTGAAGAAATGTCACAAATCTCAAGCTACAGTGTGCTTCATCACAATAAATAACAGGAATAGTCTAATTAGTGGCAAATTGTAAGCCCCCTTATAGTCTCCTACATCATAGGAGCAATTCATACTCTAGAACCACTCCACAGCCACTAACTATGCATCAAACCAAAGATGCTGCAAGTGCATTGGGGCTAGAGAGCAGTTGAGCAGGCAAAATACATTGTTGAAACCAAGAGTGACATTTAAGATGAATCTTCTTATGCCAAAAGCTAGTTAGGAAAGAAGCAGAGCTGAGGGAAGATCATGGAAAGCTGAATGCAGCTCCTGGAGTGGGTCCAGCAGAGGGCAACCAAGATGATTAAAGGACTGGAGTACCTCACAAGGAAAGGCTGAGGGTGAGGGATTGGGACCCTCAGCCTCAAGAAAAGATGACTGAGAGGGACCTCGTTAATGTACACAAGTGGATGAATGGGAGGTGCCAAGATGCAGGAACCAGACTTTTCTCGGTGGTGGAAACCAATAAAACAAGAGGTAACAGGCAAAAACTGATGCAGAGGAAGTTTCGCCTGAATATGAGGAAGCCCTTCTTTCCTGAGCAAGTCACTGTGCACTGGAACAGATTGCTCAGAGAGGTTGTGGATTTATACATAGTACTTCATTGGAATTCAAACTTCAGAAACACAATCAAAATACTGGTTCAGTTCTTATAGAGTAGTATTAAAGATAAAACATTACAATCTCACAATAAACAGAAGATTCCAAGAAAGAAGTTTGTGTTAAAATAGGTGTAACACATCATAAAAGATGCTAGGCAGATAATTATTTCAAAATATCTCAAAACCTGAGTTACAGATTAAGCACAAGCTTAATTTTGTGTCCAACAATTATCTCACCCAAAGCCAATTCAATAATTAAAAGGATATAAAGTGTACACATCTCATATAAAATGATACATATATTGAAGTATACATGAAACATTTTAAACTACAAGTCAATATTGCAAAATTCTATTTAATATATTTTTCTTTACATTGATCTATATGTTAGAGTAATAAAATTCCATTTTCTCAGTTTTAAATTACTCTACATGTTAAACATTTGATAAAATGATGATATAATGAAATGAGAGATAAACCTACAGTGACAAAAGTACAAATATTAATTCAGTGAACAAAAATGACTGCATTTTCTGGGTTCAGAGATAGCTCTGAATGTACAGTAGCTCATTTGTTAATGAATGCAGAATAGCTAGGAAATAAGAGACTTGCTTCATTATGGCTGCCCCACAGTTACTCCAAACCTTATATTGCAACAGCATGAAGAGAATAAAAACTTCTTAAGCTGGTTGTCCTTCGCTCTGAGACAGGATAATCTTTGAGAAACATTTTACGGTGCATCTTTTGAAGAAAAGTGCATTAGTCTTTACTGAAAAAACATTTGGTTGACCTTGAAAATAAAGCATTCATGAGAAGTATGAGCAGAAGTTTTCATTATTCCTTAAGCCCTCCCTTCAGAGAGACAAAAAATTCCTCCCTCCATTGCAGCTCCACAATACCCAGTTGCCAAGCAACTGATCTTTTATGGTGGATCTCCATGGCAACTGATGTAAACAAAATCATAAATCCCATTACCTAACTAATACTAAGGCTGTGCTATAAAAGGAGAAAGAATCACTCCAAAGTTTAAAGACATAATATAAAAGAGTGACAACGAGATTTAGAAAAAAAATGCTGTTGCTGATATTAAATACAGTTTGTCTTACCAAACTTTCTCTTTTTACTTTTTTCTAAATGCATTCCAAATAATTTTGCTCCTAATTTAGTAAGTGCATTTTCAGTATAATTAAGCTGCCTAAGGAAACCACTACACTCAACAGGTAAACCTGCAGTCACCATTAAGACCTGCCTGTGCACAGGATTGTTATAGTGTGCTAACATTTCTGTAGTGAATTGAATAGCCTTTGGGGTAGATAAAACAAAGATGAAGTTGACTGGTAAACTCCAGTGGTTAAGCAGGTAGTATCACCACTCTTGCCTATGGTAAAGTCAAAACAGAAAGTTACAACACACAGTTTACTTTTGCTCCCTGTGATAACTTCAGGCTGGTCACAGAACCAGGTCAGAATGGAACTCAAGCTTATAGACTCTTCAGAAGTGTCTTGCAGTCATGGTAAAAAGACCAGGACAAGGGAAAGACCTGAACTGTGCAAGCAGCATATTCTTTAACTCAGTGGTATTAGGTCTAACATCCATTTGGCCACTCTTGTCAGTAAGTCATTTTAGCAGCATCCTTGAAAGATGGAAACAATGAAATTTTGCAGCTTTGAGTAGAAAAAGGTGACATTTGAATTTTTGTGTTCTACTTATACTCTTTCTTGTTCTACTTATTTATATTCTTTCCTGTAAATCACAGACAGCAAACTTCTGGGGCTTAAATCCTGCTTCCTTCAAGATAGACTATGTCTTTGAAATACCAGCTGGTACCACAGTCTCCCCTATGATGGCATCTGCTTAGGTCACTAGGCTTTTTATTACAATTCACACATCCAAAAAGTGACCCACAGCTGGAATTTTTGTGACTGATTATACTTTTAAATAAGATTAACTTGCAATATTTTGAAGTACAAACAAATCAACATACATACAGGTATACAAATTCTTTTTTGAATCTGACCATAAGATTTTTTTATTGAGCAATGTGCATTCAAGTTACACTTCCAAGAAGGAAAGAATTTTTTGCACCCAAAATATACATCACACTTTTCTTATCTGAATTCATAGTGCAGATGACCTGAATAATTTTAGAAGCAGATGTATGGGCTTTGATTAGATATTTAATGTTTGGGGGGTTTTTTAAGTATGCAAAAAGTTACAATTTACTTATGACTGCAAACTAATATTAGTGACAAGGGTATTACAGTTTTGAGTGTGTACAGATTATTCTGAAGTAATGACTGTTCCTTATGTCAACACCTCTAGTCTTTCAAAAGCATCATACATTATAAGGATTTTGCATGGATCCATCAATAATAAAAGAAAAATTGCCCTTTGTGGCAAAGAGTTTGTGGATTTTTTTTCTGCCCAAACCCCTCATCACCTCAAAGCAATATCTTTTATAAATGGATTAATGAATGGTGAAGCAAGAATAAAAGACTCCATCTCTTGAACCATAGGTATGTACACTCTACGTCAAACAATATGCTTTTCAGTATATGTATCATTGCCAGTGATGGCATTTCATAGTTAAAATTTGACTAACAATTCTTATAGGAAAAAGAAAAAGAAATTTGCCTGTTACTTAATATTTCTTTTCAGAAACCTTAAGCAAAATTCACAATGAAATCCTTTAGCAACTCTCTAGCCCCTAAAAACTTACTCTGATAGTAAGACAGACATACCAGAAATTCCCTGAAGTACATCTCTTGTTCTCACTGTGTGAAGAATCTGAGTATCTTTGTAAGAATGTTGTGGGGGTTTAAGTGTCCTCTCTCCTTTTCCAATTAAATTATGTCTAACTGCTTAACTAATACAGTTTGAATTAGAAAAAGATTGGAACAGCAAATCCTCTTAGAATCATAGGATCATAGAATGGTTTGGGTGGGAAGGCACTTTAATGATAATCTGGCTCCAATCCCCCTGCCATGGGCCTTCCTTCCAGTAGACCAGGTTACTCAGAACCCCATCCAACCTGGGCTTGAACACCTCCAGGGATGTGGGGTCCACAGCCTTCCTAGACAATCTGTTCCAGTGCATCACCACCCTTACAGAAAAGAATTTCTTTCTAACATCAGACCAAACCTTCTCTCTTTCAGCTTTAAGGCCATTGCCTATTGTCCTAACATTACATGCCCTTGTGAAATGTCCCTGTCCAGATGGCTTCTAGGCCCCCTTTGTGTTCTGGAAGGCTGCTATAAGGTCTCCCTTCAGCCCTGTGTTCTATAGAACAGCATCTCCAGGTGTCTCAGCCTGTCTCCATTGTCCAAGTGGAGCGTAGTGATGTGTGACATTCCTCACAGGTCAGTATTGGGACTGGCACTTTTTAGCATCACTGTCAGAGACATGGACAGTTGGGTTGAGTGCACCATCAGCAAGTTCACCAACAACACCAAGCTGAGCAGTGCTGTTCACATGCTGGAGGGATGGGATGCCATCCAGAGGGACGTGGACCGGCTTGACAGGTGGGACACTGCAAACCTCAAGAAGTTCAAGAAGGCCAAGTGCAAGGTCCTGTTCCTAAGTCGGGGCAATCCCAAGCACAAATACAGGTTCATAGAATCATAGAATTTTAGAGCTTGGAATGGACCTTACAGATCATCTAGTCACAGCCTGCCCTGCCATGGGCAGGGGAACCAACCCA
>NW_008673271.1:0-9551 GCF_000695815.1 Acanthisitta chloris
CAGCTCTAGAGGCCAGTTGTCCTGAGGTATTGGGGGAGCTCTCAGATGCATGCCCCCTATTCTGCCTTGGAGGTCAGGGAGGAATATTGTCTAAGAATGAGGAAAACACATGAAAATAGGGGTCAGAAAGGTGACTTCTGGAGAGACACGCCAAAGGGCTGTGCCTATGTGCACAAGGAACTGATGTCAACTGGTATAAAAGAATCTGTGTCAATACCAGTTCAATGTCTTAACCTTGGAAAAGGGGTGGTTGGATGCAAACTGCCTAAAATGATTGATCCTGGACAACTGGAAGATCTGAGCATGCCCAAGGCCCCTCTAGCCTGTGAGCTGGAATGGCTAAGCCCATTCCAGCTCATATCAATCCATACCAGGACGTGTAGCAGCACCATGGATCACCATATCCTCAGGTGTCTCCCCAAATCTTGCAGTAGTCTGTCTATCCCAGGAATGTCCTGTGTGGAACACTACAGTGTGCTTAGCATCAAAACAACCAGTCAGGCAAGATGGGGAGACTGTGGTTCAGACTCTGAACTCTCAGGTCTTCTGAGAACTCAAGTTTCACTTCGCTTCAGCCACTCCTGATGAGGAAGTACTATATGGTGTGGTATAAACCCTTAGGAAGTTAGGAGGATGCACGAATAGTACAGGATGGAGGTTAAATGGAAAGATTTTAATGCTAAAGAAGCAGTTCTTGGTCTCATTGTATTGGTTTTGTGAGTTTTTTCCCTCAGACTGAGTGGCTTACATGATAGCTGCTAATTTTTTTTCACATTAGAAGGGAAAAGAAAGAGTTTGTGCTCTTCTTTTGAGGGAACCAACGAAAGTATATTTGTTGTACATACAAAAGAATGTGAGGTTTTGTCTAAAGAATAGGACTCACTTCTACCCTTTGACCCGCACAGAAGGCCAATCTCCTGGCAAGCCATACTTAAGGATGAGTTTCCTGCTAGTACATGCCAGGGAAAAGATTTCTAAGGAAAACAGAAGTGCTGAGTTCCACCAAAAGGGAAGGAGCTGCTCAGTGTTGGCTTCAGTAGAGTTCTCCTTTCAGGAGACAATGGGTTTCACAGCACCAAATGCAAACGTTGATTTCAAAAATAATTAATTTGCAAGGCAAAAGTTGAAAATCCATCTCCTTCACTTTCCTTCTGCACAGAGATGCATTTGGGTCTCCCAGATCTAGGAAGATGCTGCAAGTTATTCACTGAACAAATAAAACATCTGTAGTTCCAAGGTCTTGTTTACATTGTGGACTGGACAGGAGCCAAAGAGCTGGGGAAATGGTGTTGCGTTTCTATACCAAGATCAGGATGGTCATGTAGGGTCAGTCCCAGAGTCCATCCAGCCCAGAGTCCTCCCCCACTGTTAGGAAGGTACCTTGGGAAGGGTATGAACAGAGCAGGAACATGGGTTACTTCCTACTAATACTTACACTGCCTTCAATTATTTTCAATTATTAATTACTTGGTTCCTGAAGGAGAAGCAGTTTCTCTACATTTTTTTCCCCAGTTAGGCCTTTAGTTTGTTTTGAATCTGGAATGCAAGATCTTTGTTTTATGCTGTCCTAGATCTTGACTGAGGAAAGAAAATTCTTGAATGAAATTAAATAATTAAATGAATGACTGAAAAGACTCAGTCCACTGTTTCTCAATAGTTTTATCCAGTCAGTGTCCTTTTCTTGCCCCTATCATGGGATCATTTCATTAATATAAATCTTCCTCTTTCTGCGGATCTGTAGGAAGAGGATGTGTATCAGAGCAGCTCTTATCAACAACAGCAGTGAGACAAAAGCATGATAGCAGAGAAGTAAGTGGAAAACATCTAAGTAGCCTTTGAAGAGCAGAGTGTACAAAGTGTAAAAACTGTCTCTCAAAAGTAGTATCAGTAGTCCAGAATCATTCCTGGGTCAGCAGCACGGGGTTGTCTTGGTTTTCATCCATAACTGTCCTCCCACATCCTGCCCTGGCCACCCACAGCTCTTCATGGCAGTGTTCATTGGTTACTTGTAGCATTTTTCTTTTTCCCCCCCCCCTCAAATACTGTGAAAACCAACTCCCACATCATAACATTTCATCCTTCCTTGTGTCCCTCAGTGCTACTGAATTTAAATTAGGTGGAGTCAGAGAGATCCTCTAAAAAATGCATACTCAGGTCTGTCACTTCACATTCCTTACAAAGTCCATGGAAACAGCACATTTTGTACAACACAGTCTGCACTTAGCCTTACACAAACCCTAAGTTTCAGACATCAACACTGGCAGAACTACTTCACAGGTGGTTTGTTTTTTTCTGACATCACTCCCAAGGTACCCATCACCCAGGAAGGTATTATTGTAGATGAGCAGATCTGTCTGTTAGTGTGGATGCTAAGGAAGAATATTGGGAAGATTTGCAATCATCTGTCCTTTATTATTGCTGAGGACAGACTGGGAGTCTGTCAAGCAGTAATTGGAAGGGTGTGAGGTCTGCTTTCCTTCTGCTCTGTCACCAGCAGTTATGTTCTTGGCATAAGAGTTCTCAAAGTTGGAATAATCCTGATTTGTTTCTGTCTCTGGAGAGGTTTCTAACCCCAAGTTAACGGAGGGTTAGAGGCTCACTTCTGCAGCACCTCAGTGCACACCGTGGGCACAGGCTGAGCACAGACCCACATGGCAGCACGATCCAAAATCAGGGCACTAGTCCCAGGGGAGCTGTTCCTCTGCTCTGGTCCACAGTGAGAATATTCAGACTGTTTGGCAACCCCTCTGTATTGGGTGTGTGTGGCAAGATTTTGGTAATGGGGGGATACAGGGGTGGCTTCTCTGAGAAACTGCCAGAAGCTTCCCCCACATCTGACAGAGCCAATGCCAGAGGCTCCAAGGTGGACCCACTGCTGGTCAAGGCCAAGCCCAGCAGCTCCTCTGGGAGTGCCTTTGGAATAACAGATTGATGAAGGAAAAACATAAGTAGGTAACTTCAGATGAAGAAGTGAGAATATGTAAGAGCCTATGAGTCCTGCAGAGTGCAGAAGGGGCAGGACACGCTCCAGGTGCCAGAGATGAGATTCCCTTGAAGATCATGGTACAGACCATGGTGAAGCAGCTCTGCCCCTGCAGCACATGGGGGTCCATGCAGGAGCAGAAATCCACATGCAGCCTGTGAAGGAGCCCCAGGCTGGAGGAGGTGGATGCCCAAAAGAAGGCTGCCCTCTTGAAGCAGAACGATTGTTACAAGCCACACAGCCCATGACAGCCTGTGGCCAGGGGCACTAGACTGTCACCTTTGCACCAAACAGGTTGAACATTACTAGAGAGGCAGCTAAAGCAGAGTAACAAATTTATTTTAGGAGATTGAATTCATCCAGCCTGTCTCTGCTGTGCTAAGCAGCCTGTTCCCCAGAGGAACACAGGGTCATCTCACGATTTATTTTTCACACCATAAAGGGTGTGTTTTCTTTGAGGTGTGTGACAGTCAGGATTGTCGCTGTGATTTTGGATAGGTCCCACTGGACCACAAACTGGAAGGATTTGGAGACTGTGCTGACAGTGGACAACCTCCTCTTTTCCAGAGTCAGCGTGGTGGGGTGGGGTACTTGTTTTTTCAACAAGTTCAGCAGTTCTCCATCTATACTTTCAGACCACTTTAGAACTTTGTTCAGGCATCTATTTGTCCCTTGCTACTTAACTACATCAGATTATTTATTTCCTCTTATCTAGCCTTCGTTTTTATCTTTCCAGTTGTGCTTTTCTTGCCTGATTCCACTGTCCCAGCTGCAGATCGATTCCACTGAGTACAAAGGCCAAGCAGCCAGCACATGGTTCATTAAGATGGTTTATGAGGGGTGTCATTCTGAGTGAATCCTCCTCTCTTAACACAGATATCCAGCTGAGCTCAAATGCTGAGAGGACAGGACATAGATATACTGCTGCCTTCCTATGCATTGGATGTTGTAAGTCACTCGACAGTGCTCCCCAAACCCATCACATGCAACAGCTGACGTCCGACAGCCTTCCCCAACCTCTACCCCAGCCCTCTTTGCTCATTAATTCAGCTACTGGCAAAGAACTATTAGACATTTCTGCTGTTTATGTGGCCAGGCAAACGGCCAGTTCCTCAGGCAGGAACAGGCCAGCTGGCACTGTGGAATGACAACACTTTTGAGCAAGTAACAGCTTATAAGATCAAATCAAGCATTCTTCAAATATCAACCCATGGTGACATTTCACCTCACTGTTCCCTTGGGAGGGAATCCAAGTGGCATTCCTTTGATTTTCACTTCTTTTCATTTACTGGAAAATGCAAACAAATGTTGAAAAAAAAAGTCACAAGTCTTTAAAATAGTGTGTGCAGGACAAATGCTCTCTTATCCTCTTACCGTTCTGTGCATTTTTGCCAGGTCAAATGGGTTTATAAGCTTAACTGAGAGAATATGGGAATGTGGCTGCAGACAGGGAGAATGTTCAAAATCCCAAACCAGAAAACGTACTGTTGAGGAATACATTTAGGGCAGGTGTGTAAGCTGCAGGCAGAGCTCTGTCTGGCAGGAAATGACAGGAGCCTGAGGCAAGAGGCCAGGTGACAGCCACTCAGAGACACAGCAGGAGCAGATGACTGCAGGAAGACCCTAGACTATTGCACACATAGACTGGAGGGCATCATCTGTGCCCCAATTTAGTGCCACAGTCACAGCAGCAGGAAACATTTTTCCTCTTTGAAATGTTATCTAGATTAATTTGGGAGACACAGTCCTATTTTCTTCCAGGAGGATGTTTTACAAAGAGTTCTGCCTGAGCAGGGAACTGGTTCTGTTGCCTAACGCTTTGCACTGCCCCTTCAGGGAAAAGGGATGGAAAAGACTTTTGCTATTGGGAAAAAAAGTAAATGAGAAAATCCTTTAGAGTTCTGTTGTGGTCTTAAGAAAGGAGAATCATAGAATCGCAGAATGGTTTGGGGTGGAAAGGACCTAAAAGCTCATCTCATTCTACCCCCTACCATGGGTGGGGACACCTTCCACTAGACCAGGTTGCTCCAAGCCCCATTCAACCTGGCCTGGAACACTCCCAGGAATGGGGCAGCCACAGTTCCTCTGGGCAACCTGTGCCAGTGCCTCAACACCCTCACAGCCAAGAATTTCTTCCAAATCAAAGACCCCACCCTGCCCTCTGTCAGTGGGAAACCTTTCCCCCTTGTCCTGTCACTCTAGGCCCTGGAAAATAGTCTCTTTCCATTTTTTCTGTAGGCTCCCTTTAATCACTGGAAGCTGCTCTGAGGTTTCCACAGAGCCTTCTCTTCTCCAGGCTGGAAAATAGTCTCTTTCCATTTTTTCTGTAGGCTCCCTTTAATCACTGGAAGCTGCTCTGAGGTTTCCACAGAGCCTTCTCTTCTCCAGGCTGAACACTCCCAATTCTCTCAGACTTTCCTCATAGCAGAGGTGCTCCATCCCTCTAATCATCTCTGTGGCCTCCTCTGGGCTCACTCCAACAGATCAATGACCTTCCTCCACCAAGGACCCCAGAGCTGGGGGAAGCAGTGCAGGTGGGTCTCACCTGAGCAGAGCAGAGGGGCAGAATCCCCCCCTCACCTGCTGCCCACACTGTGGGGATCAGCCCAGGACACGGGGCTTCTGGGCTTCCTGTATGCGTGGACAGGGCCACATCTCATGTGAAAAAGAGAGATATCCTCTAACCAATGACCTTCCTCCACCAAGGACCCCAGAGCTGGGGGAAGCAGTGCAGGTGGGTCTCACCTGAGCAGAGCAGAGGGGCAGAATCCCCCCCTCACCTGCTGCCCACACTGTGGGGATCAGCCCAGGACACGGGGCTTCTGGGCTTCCTGTATGCGTGGACAGGGCCACATCTCATGTGAAAAAGAGAGATATCCTCTAACCCTTATTGTTTGATTAGTCTATCAGTGCCCCAAGGAAGACAAGATCCTTGTGCCCAACCAGTCTGTCAGTGTCCTGTTATGGGGGACCCCTCATTAGACAGTTCACTATATCAGGGGGTTCAACTGACTTGTTCTGGGTCATGCACGGGAGAAATCCCTCCTGGGTCTCCACACCTTTACCCACTGTCAGCAACTGTCAGTGGCCTTGAAGGACTCACATTAACAGTCTAGAGAATAACACTCTTCATTAGTATAATTGTGACAGTTTAAGGTTTGAGGATTGCAAGTGACGGTATCTGACTGCAAAAACAATATTTAAAGCAATATACTAATTCAAGCAATATACTAACACGCTTTAATCCCTGATAAAAGCTGCTTGAGATAATGGGGGGGTGGAGAAGAGAGATTCAGTCCATCAACTGATCCCAGAAGTCACACTGGAGTCTTCCCCTCCTTAACACACTTTTATACAATTTCTTTACATTTAGGTGGAGCTTGTGTGACTTTAGTCATACATCTTAGTGAGGGGTGGTGGTACCTTCATGGGGGGTACCCTCCTTAACACACTTTTATACAATTTCTTTACATTTAGGTGGAGCTTGTGTGACTTTAGTCATACATCTTAGTGAGGGGTGGTGGTACCTTCATGGGGGGTATCTCAGTATAGTGCCTGAGATAACCTTGGAATAGGGACGTGGTCAGTCTAAGGAGAGGGATTTCCTCACAGTTGCTGACTCAACAGCAGGATATGTTCCTTCAGCTCCCTTGGTTTTCAGCTGCTGTGTGGCTTATCAGCTAGAAAATACCACCAAGTTCCTTCCTCTACAAGGGTTTGGACAGAGCCACAGTGTCTCCACTCTGCTCCACCTCTGTTTAGTCCCCTTAGATGATACTGTGTGTGGGAGGTCGGAAATGCTGACTGTGTTCCGTCCAGGGAGTAGCAACCATATTTTCCCCCATAACTTCCGTACCCTTATCTTTTTACCCTCAGTCATCTCCCCACAGCATGTCCTGCCTCTCATCCACCAACACCCTCAAGTCCTTCTCCTCAGGGCTGGTCTCGATCCATTCTCTGCCCAGCTTGGATTTGTGCTTGGGATTGCCTCAACCCAGGTGCAGCACCTTACACTTGGCCTAATTAAACCTCATGAGATTGCCATTCCCACTTCTCCAGTTTTTCCAGGTCCCTCTGGATGGCATCTTCTCCTTCAGGTGTATTGCTGCACCACTCAGCTTGGCATCATCTGCAAATCTGCTGAGGTTGCACTCAATCCCTTTGTGTGTATCATTAATGAAGATATTAAATAACACTGGTCCCAATTTGGACACCTGAGGAACACCACTTGTCACTGATGTCCATCAGGACTCTGAGCTGTTGACCACTACCCTCTGGATGCAACCATCCAAACAATTCCTTATCCATCTAACAGTCCTGTTGAATCTGCAGAGAATTCTGCCACTTAACACACTGCAATTAAGGCATAAAATTGCCATGTGAAACGGTTCATGTGCAATCTGTAGATGATTTCCCCTGTAACTTCCGCACTGGTATCTCTTTATCCTCAGTCATCTGCATCTTCCTTCACCCAATGTATTTCTTCCACATCATGATAGACAGTAATCAGTGTTTTGCTCATTTCCCTGGATGTGTTTCAGCAAGTGACTCGGGTCTTCATGTTGTAAGGGTTTCTTTACCAGCATGAGGTTCATACCAATAGAAGTAGCTGCAAGTCTTGAGTCAGAGTGTCATTAGGCTGTAACAATTTATAAGATAAACAGGAGCTGAATAACTGAAATCACATCCTGTAACAGCAACAAAGTTACAAACACAAATATTAGAGCAATTACTGTATCCACAGTAAGGTTATCTACAAGTACAAAATCACAAGGAGGCCTCATGCAAGCACATCGTTACCAACATACACATGCACAATTTCCAGGTTTTCCTTAGGATGGATCTCAAAATGACATTTTGCTGTGTCAAGACCAATGTCTTGAGCTGTGATGGTGCTACTCTCACAAATGAATCCTTGTTGCTTTCTCACAATGCATGCATCAATATCAGTAGTCTATCATCTATTTCCATGCTTTTGGATCCATGCTCTGTGCTCCAGAGGATATAGTTCCATTGTGATTAAATCTTAACACAATGATTGGGTATATGGTGTATACCAAAGCACTGTGCATTGTTAAAACAGAACTTGTGACCCTTGGTGGGGTCATAAGTGAAATTAACTAGTTACCATCAAGAGTGGAATTCCCCTGCTAATTTAGCTGCATTATCCCAGGTTACCTTTGAATTTCAGTGGGCAAATGGCTTTCATCTCCTTCTTTTATAGTTGCTGCCACGGTAAAGTGCATCCACAGCTGAGAAGCACCTGTGGTGCAGAATGTGCTACAGTTATCATACAATTAGCATAAATAAAGAAGTGAGGGTCTGCACCCTGGGGGTCAAGATGGTTATCTGTGAACACAATTTGCTTCATGCTGGCAGTGATTGCTCCTGCAAGAAATATAAACAATCCTCCAATGTTTAACTTGATCTTCAGTGGATGTGTGCTGGTGTCATACCTGGTATCATTCCTGCAGAGAGGAAACAAGTCTCAGGAGGGTTTGTCCAGACAGGTTACCCCTTAGTGACTCAAGTTGCTTAACAGCTCAGGCTAATGACAAAAGTCCTTTTTCCCACTCAGAATGCTACTCAGTTGAGCTGAATAGCAAAGATCTCTTTAATCCATCAGGGCCAGTTTGGCCTTGACATTGCTCAGGAAGAATCTCAACTTCTACTTCATATGTGCTTGCTGCACTGCTGTTGCTGCTTCTCCACCTTTTCGGGGGGTCTCCTCTGACCAGAATATCCAGAGAGAGTGAGACTGTAAAAGATCAGCAAGCACAGCATGTGTGTTTATATCCCAGCAGGAGTCTGTTAGAGGTGTGTGGCACTTCGCTCCAGGGGAGCACGAATTGAGCCTTGTCATGTATCCAGTGTGGAATCATAAAAAAATATATCTTTTCCATCTAGGGCTGCCACCCATGAGGAGTAAACTTTTGCAATCTGAGTTACTAGATCCACAGAATTTAGTACAGCAGTAGTTAAAGGTATGGTGTTGGTAGGCAATCAGGTTGCCCAGGGAAGCTGTGGCTGCCCCATCTCTGGATGTGTTCAAGGCCAGACTGGATAGGGCTTGAGCAACCTGGTCTAGTGGAAGATGTCGCTGCCCATAGGGGGGTGTGGTACAAGATGAGCTCCCAGCCAACCCCCTCTGTCACTCAGGGCTCTTGACCCTCTGCCATCTCAGGCAGTCACATGCTGCCCCAATCCCTCATGGTGGTGCCACAGCCTGCGCTCCCCTCAGTGCCCTTCAGCTCCCCCTGCTCCCTTCACTGCTCCTCAGCTTCCCCCAGTGCCCCTCAGCTTCTCTCAGATCTCCCCAGCTCCCTTCATTGCCCCTCAGCTTCCCCCACCTCCCCTCAGCAACCCTCACCTCCCTTTACTCCTGCCAGTGCCCCACAGCTCCCTTCAGTGCCCCACAGCTCCCATTACCTCAGTAACCAGTGCCCATCAACTCCCCCCAGCATTGCTCAGCTCCCCCCAGTGCCCCTCAGCTCCTCTCATCTGTCCACAGCTCCCCTCAGCTTCCCCCAGCTCCCTTCATTGCCCCTCATCTCCCCTCGCCCCCCTC
>NW_008673272.1:0-36494 GCF_000695815.1 Acanthisitta chloris
CCGGTGCTGCGCTGGGCTCGGGTGGGAGCCTTCCTCCCGGTGTCGTGCTCGGCTGTGCTGTGGAAAGTGACAAAACCAGCCCCTGGGACCTGTGCCGCCTGCGGCCACCCACCCTTTAGGCTGGGGGAAGCACCCAAGATTCGTAAGTGCTCGTGGTCCAAACGAGCAACAAGAGTCAGGGGGTCCGCAAGCAATCAGAAAGTTTTACTAGTAAATTATACCCTTAGCATGGAAATTGGTATATTAGTCCCTAACCTACACATTGCAGTCGGTTTTGGATAAAGGTAGGGTGAAGAAAAAGAGAGAAGTTCAAAAGGAAGAGATGCATTAAAGAAAGAAAAAGAGAAAAAGGATGAGAGAGAGAAAATAGCAAAAAAGAAAGAGGAAAAAGGAGGTGGAAAAAGATATCACCAGTCCTGGTTCCACCATTGATCCAGCTAATGGGATGTCTAACCTGGCTTCAGCATGGATCTAGCTGATAAGCATCAGTCTGGGGTCCAGGGTCCAGAGGGAGCAGCCCCCATGGGCTTGGTGGGGTGCCTTTTTATGGACAGGTTTTCTCTGCCCCAAAGTCAGGTTTCACACTTTCAATATGTAGTTCTCATCCCCAGTAACTATAACAAGGATGTTTGTTCCAGGCAGGTGCTGCCTTATCTCTGCATGGCCCCTCTCCAGCCAAAACTTGCCCTTTATCACATCAACATTCCTTGGCTGGTTCCATAACCATCTGGTTATTGATGTCTGAGACATACACATTAATCCTTATTAAAAAGCAGGAGCTTGTTAGACAGCACTAGTTCCTGGGAACAGACAGTATTTCTGATAAGCTCAAGAAGAGCTTAGTTCAGGTGTGGTTTGTTGAGGCTGGGGCCTAATGCAATTTTTCTGGGCCTCTACACTCCACCCTGTGGCTCAAACATTGATAAGGACTTGTTGATCTCTGGAAAAGGGAAATTCAGAGAGGGAGAGGGAGAGAGGGACAAATGCATATTATAAGCTATCCCTAAACTTTGGGGGTAATCTCTCTATAACTCTCCACACCTTAAGATACAATCTGATTACCAAAATGGAAAGCAAAAAGGCTAATATTAAAAGAACAATCACATTGTGCAACATTTTGTTAAAAATCCCTATTGCTGTTGGCAACCACCCAAATGACGGGTCCCACCAATGATGTTCCCCATATTTATTCTAGTTTCCATCACTTAGTGGATTGCTTCCACATCTCAATGACCAGTAATAAAAGTATTTCATCCATTCTCTTGTGTTTGCTTAAATAGCAGCTTTTTTATCAGTGCAAGGTTCATACCAAAGGGAACAGGCTGTAAGGCTAGGATCAAGTTGCAGTCAGATTTCAACAACTGGTAGGAGGTAACCAGAGCTGAAGAATTAAAATCACCACCCTTGATTTCAATAAAGTTACAGACACAAATATTAGAGTGATTACTTGTATCTACAACAAAGTTGTCTACAAGTACAAAATCACGAGGGGTTTTCATATAGGCACATCCACTCCATTGGGCCCATTAGAGTATGGGTCCAATGCTCCAGGAGATAAGAGCATAGCTCCATTGTGATTTAATCCTGATAGAACTATTGGTTAAATAGTATGTACCAAAGCATTGTATATTGTCAAAACAAAAATTGTGGCTTTACTGTTGGTGGGGTCATAAGTTAGGTTAAGTAGGTACCACCTCAGAGGCTGGTTCTAGTATGGCCTCACTGCAGTCTTTGTTTTAAAACACACCCAAATGTGCGGGCTGGTAATGGGCTCTGATGGAGGAGCTTTTCACAGAAATGTCCTTGTGAGAGGCTTGGTCCTCTGGCTAGCCCAGTAAGTGTGCTCACTCCTTCCCCTAGCACAAATGGTTTTTGCAGCTGAGGTGCAAGCAGATTCCTTATCAAAAAGCTTGTAAGATTTTGAGCCTTCAGCCTTGTGACCAAAAGAATTCTGAGTTTCCAGGTGAAAGAGGTCAGAAAGGTCCTCCAAGAGAGGGAGAATAGGGCTTCATTTTCTCTGTTGCTGTTTCAGTCCCCTTCTGCAGCACCTTCCAGGTGAGGTGCAGCAGTGCCCTTGTCACTGTTTGACAGCCTGATTGTTTCAGGGTCTCTTCCCTGGCCTGATCCATTGCTAAGGGAATAGATATATAAGCCAACAGTGACTGTAATCTTGGCTAAAACCAACTTTTTGTGCTTTTATTCATTACCTAGATATGTGTAGAAAAGATCCTGCAGTGCCTTTTGGAGATGGGCCTGGGATTTGTTTTCTTTTTGTGAAGTGTTGGCAATATTTGGATTTTGGAAAAGCCAAGCAAGACGTGAGGATCTATCTTTTTGTTGCTCTACAGGAGATGAAATTAGCAACATTGCACACAGACCAGGAATACAGAGGAATGGAGTGGGTTGCAATTTGGTCTCCACAGATGTAGGATAAAAGCAGGTAAAAATTCCCTTTAGGCACATAGTCAATCTACAAAGCCAGATGAATTTTATGGTAGTAGGTTCAGATGAAAACTTTTCAACTGTGTTGCTATGCTAGCAAAGCTGTCTAGTGTCAATGCAGCTCTTAAGTGCAGGATTAAGCATATCACCAGGGTGTTTAAGGGAAATGAGTTTGCCTCTCACTGCATTTTTAAGGGTGTGTTAGACCTTGTTTACAAACACTTGAGCTCAGAGCTCTTGTATTTCTTTTGCAGCAACTAATCAGGTCAATCGCTAGGGAGTGTGCTGTGCTTTCTGACTTGCAGAACAAAGCAAGACATCTGATCTGTCTTGACAGATGAAACAACTTCCAGTTCACTTCTAAAAGTTATTTGATTTTGAAAGCTGTGAGTTGCTGGTTTCTTGGAGGCTTTTTTTCCCCATTCAGTATCTCGTCACTTTCTCTGTGTACATTTTGCTTTTGTAAATGAGACCATTTAATCCTGGCTTTCAGAGGACGAGTTATCAGGAAGCGCTGAAACGTGCCAGTTTTAGGCCAAACAGAACTGCTGGAGCTAAGAACTCTTGCAGCGGCCATAAATCAGATTTGTTACGGTGCGGCTCCATCTAGTGATGCTTCTCTACAACTGCAGCAGGAAGCAGAGAGAAACTGGGAGTTACACTCTTTTCGATGTTACACGCAGTTCCTAAGCTTCCGATTGTGTTAGCCTCTCCACTCTTGATGAGATGCTCCACTTGAAGCTCTCTGAAAGCTTCAAGTTTCTGAATTCTCCAAGAGAACTGGTCAACAGAATTGCTAGCAAACGTGTGTCTGAAACTCTTTTTTCCCCTCCACAGGCTCTTAGGCAGTAACAGTTTACCTGTGGGGGCAGTGTCAGGTGTTTTACTATAACGCTGTATTGAACAATGCATTGTGTCCTTTAGATAAGGAAGTTAATTTGCAGATACCTAAGACAAGATAAAAAACTTTCTTAGAGTGGCCAAAGAGTTAAAGTATTCCAGCTGAGTTGAATGGAGCCAGCTGCTTATCTTTGAGCTATTGCAGTTTTCATTTTACATAGCTCTGTGATATATTACTGAACAGTGTGCTATGGTTACTTGAGCATTTAAACATTTTGGTAGGTTTCTGCTTACTACTTGTGCTGAGTAAGGTGAAAGATACCCAGAGATCAATACTGAGTGTGATATGGGCTTGGAATCAAACCCCAGTGCTACTTATATCCGTAAGGTCAATCCAGCTGCACAGATTTCACAGGAGATCAGGATCGCTCCCAGTGTTGTAGTCAGTAGGTGTATGTGCTGTTCCCAAAAGTGCCTTCTCCCTGGAACTGCATTTTTGAAAGGGTAGGAGAGTTTCGGCAGCATATTCAGATTGAGCCAGAACATGATCACTTGTGAAACATATGGAGTAGGACAGACAGGATAGTCAGTGGCTGACTTCAGGGTGTGTGAATCCTCACTTTATTTGTATTGATAATATAAGCACAGCTTCACAGGCACTGGGTAACTGATGAACGCATTAGTCTGTTCTTCTACTGAAACCTTCCTTCCAGGGGTGTTTTTCTATGTGAGAATGTTGCACACCATCCACCTTGGTGTCATCTAGCTGTGTAGAGTTATCATAGAAATGAGTCTGACAGAGCATTAGCCTATTGAGAAGTCTGTCATCTCACTTCTGCATTTCTGCCTTTCATTTGCAGCTATTTTTAGATGGACCAGTTGTGCCTCGTAACTGAGGCACCAGTATAAAATGCCAAATGACTTGAGTTGAATAAACTGTTTCCATCCGCTGTCCTCATATTTTACATTTTCCCCATTGTTTTTGGTTTTTATTTCCCTCCTCACTCCTCCAAGTGCCAACTACCTGAACTCAGCCATGAGTTCTGGCAGTATATGCCTCCCAGGTCATTGGTGATGTTCTGTGGCTTGCTCCAAGGTGGTAGTAAAGAGCAATAGATAACCACCTTGATTTTCTTACTGCTGCACTAAAAGAAGTAAAATTTGTGGGAGTTTCAGTCACTGTCCAGTGTGGACGACGTTTGGCCACCCATGATTGAAAGCCTTTCGGTGACATATACTCTAAACCATAGCTGCTGCTGATGTGATTTTACTAGACCTATTGGCAACATGAGTGCTAAATCCTGGTGACAGCTAGAATGGTTAAACTAGAACAGGGTGGATATAGATGACTCTTTCTAAAATCAAACTCACTCTGTGGTGGAAAGTCACTCTACACTGCAGATACCCTGAAGAAAGTATGTATAGGAATGTTTGAACATGAGTACAACTCACTGGAAATAAGCTCTGTGGGCCTATGACATTGGAAAGAATTAAGTGGAGTTGCATGTTGTGTCTGCTTCATTCAGGCTGCAATGTTGCTGGTGTGGCTTCAAGCATACTTTAAATGGTGCTTACTTAAAATCTTGGTTATCTGTACATTGTTCTCCTCTGCTTACAACCCGGGTAGCAGTCACACAGGCTTCTAAAACATGGCAGCATTTGCATAAAATGTTGAGAATCAAGTGTAAATGCTACATGTATTCAGTTCAGTGAGTAGAGTAGAAATGTGTTTGGAGCTTATGTACAGCTGAAAGAGAAGACAGTGGTCTTTGTCCCCAGAAGATTACAATATGAATGTAAAAATGTGGTCATGGGCAGGAAGTGTAAGGAGTTGAATTGTATTGATCAGTGTGCTTGTCTGTAGCCTATCAAGTTTCTCAGGAGAAATCAGAGCAAATAAGTTTTAAGGAGAGTTCAGGAGGAAGAAAAAGGAGGTTTGGAGCTGTTTAAAAGGAGTTTACCTCAACTATGAGTGCAGAATGAATAAAAGCCCAAATACAAGGTGGAAACAGAGAAGACATGATCAGATTAATTGCTGAAAATTCTGATTGAGTTCTGGATGAATGGGACTTTGATGACATGAGAGCTGGGGAAAGAAGTTGCAGTTGATAAGACCTTGGACACAAGCTTTTACCTGTGAAGATGAACATGCAGAAATAATCTTGGAAATATGTAAAAGTCTTTCTGATTGTTTCTGTATTGCAGAATGTGAGGGCCTGGAGAGAAACTAGAGTTGAAGATAGAGAGTTATGTGTTGAGTGAGAGGAAAAATTGTAATTTTTATCTATATTGATGGAGCAGAAACTTTGAAGAGCTGAGACTGACCTGACCTTAACCATCCTCAGAGAAGTGTTTGACACAGATTGGGGTTTTAATCTGGCTGCAAAGAGATAGGAGTGAAGATGGAAATTCACAAGTTGTCTGCACTGACATAGTGAATGAATGTGTGTATAGATTGGGCCAGAAATTCAGAAAAAACATCAAGCTGTGAATTTCCTTACCTTACTCACAGATAAACAAACCCATAAGCATTTAATTGTATTTATTTATTCTATTTTTATAGGTTTTCATAATCTCTTTCTTTAAAATTGAAATAGAACTTACTTACTATATGTGTTCATTCATCTGTCTGTCTTGGGTGTTGTAGACAAAGAAGTATATGTTTTATAATTTTACACTCTGCAGTGTATATCTACTTGCAAGACCTAGATAAATCACTTGATGGTGGTGTATTTTAGAGGACTGTATATGAAATTATTATTTTTCTATTCACAATTGAGATTTCTTATTTCTTACAATTGGTTTTGCTATTGTATTTGTCTGCTCCATCCCTGTTATCTCTCTAATATAGTGTATGCTTAACATTTCATTTTGCAGTTCTGTAATGCAGGGTATGCCATTTACTGGCATAACCTCCTTGACCTTAGAGATACTCATTCCACGCGTATCTGTTGGAGCAATTTTTTTTGCCATGAATGTTCATTCATCTTCTCCACTGAAAATTGTGGAATTGTAAGAATGGTACCATCTTTTTTTTAAAAAAAATCTGTGATAAATGGAATTGCTCTCCAAAATTTTCTTCCGATAGTTGCATTCAGTAATTTGAAATAAGACTAATAGTTTCCCAAATACTCATCATTGCTTCTAAAGTCATCTGGATTTTTTATCAGACAAACTGTAAGTAGCAAAGCTTCCTTTAATATGATTCATTGTCCTTCTGGAGGGTAATCACTAAAATGGAATGCAGACATGAACAATGACTTTAACTAAGTTGGTTCAGTTACTTTCATCCTGTTCAGCTACTTCTATTGCATTCAGTCTTCTGTGGGAGCTTTTAAAGTATGTCTTTCGATAACAGCTTGTAAAGGCTGTGGTACCTTCACATCTATTTCAAGGCTAAGGTATCAACATTTCAAATGCAGCTGCTAAGAAAGCTGGTGATTCATGAGCCCATAAGCCTTAAGCCATTAAACTTGCAAACAGCAAATGGTTTAGAAACGGTTTTCAGCTAGAAGCATTTTGACATATTGGTAAATATTTTCAGGCCTTACTGGCTTACAGGCCAACATTTTGAATATATATGACTACTTTTTGCAATCTCATTACAAGACTAGGTTCAACTTTGGACATGCAGGTATCGTGAGGAGAGATAGCCCCTGCCAAGCAGCATAATTCCCAGTGCAAAGTAAGTTAATGGCTTCTATGACAATATCGCACAAGTATCAAGGACTGTAAAACTCAAATTGAGCTTGACTGGGGGAGACCCAGTGAAATGGCTTGTTCAGTGGCTCAGTTTGGCAGGTCCAATGATAGAAACAGTTCTCCTGACAAAGAGAGTTTGTCATTGAAATACATGGATTGGAGGCACATTGAATTCCGGGAAACAGGTGTCAGACTGTTTTGAATGATCTCCTTCCAGGCTGTGGTCCAGCCTCACATTTGGCACTACTGCATGGACAGTGGTGCAATGGGTGTTTACTACTGAGGAATAAAGCTTAGTATTAATTTGTTCCTACAAATGGTCCTCATGTGATAGAAATAGGCACAACTTGAGTGGAGTATTCTGTTTTACCTGCAAAGCCTGCTGTGAGCGTCAAGATACTGCTCTACAAAAGCCTTAAACTGTATAGCAAATAAACAAAATATGAGAAATGCTGCTCCTTGTCAGTGTGATTCACATAATAAAATTAAAGAAGCAGTGAACAAATCAACCATAGCTGTGACACCTCATTAACCAGGGTCTCCCATGCCAATATCTTTTGCGTCTTTTTTTGACATCTGAAAAAATCTATGCCAGACCCCAGCAGACTGCATTTGTTTTGTACCAGCCATGCGAACAGATACCAAAATTAAAGAGTACTTTTGGAATCTCAGTGTTTTATCCCTTCCCTTAAGGGCATTTGTCTGAGAGTGCACAAAAGCAACAGCATCAGCATGATGTCAGGAGAGGTGCAGGACTGGGGTGTTATGAGATAGTCTACCCCAAGCATACTAAAGAATGATCAGCTCACTAGGTCTGGTTCCTAGAGAGCTCCAGGTCACATTTCGTTCCACAAATAACAATTTGTCACAAGCATGTGAAAACTGTGCCTGGCTGTTCAGTTTGGGACTTAAAATCAAGAATTCTTACTAGACTATTTGTAATTTGGAAAGAACAGAGAAGGAGCTGTCTATGTTTTTCCACTGTGGTTTGCTAATATGATGCAGATGTGAAGAAGGCGGTGCTGGATTTAGCAGGTAGAATACATTTGCTGAAGAGAGAGTTCAATTAGTGTCATCACCTGAAACTCTGTGAGTGGTGCATTACCCACTGCAGGCTGAATTGACATTGTGGGGTAAGAGCTCAGCTATCCCCTGGAAACAGGAGAGGGAGATGTGTACAAAGTGGTGTCTGACGGTGCAAAGGGCAGGTTGGTCATAGAAGGAAACAGAGGGGATGTAGGAAGGAGTTTTTTAATGGTGTGCAATGCCTTATCTAGTCTCTGACTTTTTAAAAATTGAAGATGTACCCTTTGTAACTGCCATGAACTGAACTCACCTTTTTCTCTCCACATATACTTGTAAGATGATTGTTGTAATTTGATATAGTTTTGCTCTTTAATAGTTTTTTTATTTCTTTACTGTTGTATTTCTTTGAGTTTGAAAGTTAACAAAAGGCTATATGGACTTTTATTATCTTATCCTGTTTCATTTTGTTATATATATATACCTATTTTAAATAGCCTCACTTCCTTTCAATATAAACAGTTGGAACATTTCTGTTAAATTTGGTAAGAATTTTTTTAAAGAATGCCTAACAGGTAAACTGTGAATCTTCCAGTGCCAGTTATCCCTTTGATAAATATAAGGCTTTCTTAGTAGAGTATTTTAAATTTATGTTTTTTCTGCTTCCTTTTAGTGTAGAAGATCAGAAGATCCTTCTGTTTTAGTATACTTGAATCATATTTTCACCTTTTAATCGAACTTTCTATCCTTTTTGTTTTTAAGAAGTCTTTTTCTTTCCATTCCTTTATAGCCTGGGCTTGCCTTCATAAGAATCTCTAACTGAACCATAAACTACCTTTATAAATTTCATTTTTCCTTGAAAGCTGTATCTTACTGCAATGACCAAAGTTTTGTCATGTGTTAGATTAAGATGTCTGCCGAAAATCAATAATGCTGAGGTAACAACATTGGTTTCTGCTAGGCTCTCAATTACTTTCTCAGTTGTTTGTCATAGGAAGAATATATGATCAGTTGTTTCCCCTGCAGGCTATAAAACCAGCCTGTTCTCCTTTGATCACTTCTGCATACTTCACTTTTACGCTCCTAAGTGTAACACAGATTTTTAGAGCTTTGGACCGGTGAAGTAGCAAAATGATTCTTCTGTAGTCCATTCCAAGGGATAATAGCCTCCCTGTATAAAGCATCATAAATATCCCTGGACAGCACTTGGCTCTTTTGGGTTGCATTGCACAGTTGCTACGGAATCCATTCCTGAATTTGCCGTGCTCTTTGAAGAAATGTCTGGGAGAAATTTACTTCACAGTCTTTCCTTTGCACCTCATGCTCCCTGTAGTTTTTTCACCTTGCATTCTCTGTTGCATTTCTATTCTTTTGCAGGTAGTCCATTTTTCCAAGTACAGCTGTAGAACTGCCAGTCTTTTAGTCCTTAATTTTTTTTCTTTCTTCCCCTTCCCTCCCCTCCCCCTATACCTTCGTGATTTGTTGTTGTTTTTTAACACGGTTTCTGGTGCAATTTTGTTCTTGAAGTTGCTGCATTTTGCCACAGAGGGAAAACACAATCATGCTGTGCTCTTTCCTGAGAGCTTTACTTTGGCTTTCTCTTGATCTCCTTTATCTGAAATAAATTGTACTGTACCTGCATGGTGTCAGTAAAGACTTTGCTAGGCAAAGGAATACTTCAAATGACATAGTCTTTTGTGAGAATAGGAGCAGCTGTAATGGAGCAATTGAGTCACCAGCTGCTTGTTATTGTAAGTGCTCTTGCCTTAAAAAGAGTCAAATGTTTTCTGAATGAGGCTATGGAGGTAACAGGTAACTTGGAGAAGGTAAGTCGAAATTTTGGTCCCATCATATCACTGACGAGAAGTTGCCCTTGTTTGCTTCTGGATTTTCACACATCCTGTGTTGAAAGAACAGAGGGCGATGCAGAGCACTGAACACTCTTTAGTTTTAAATTTTAAAAAAAAAAACAAAAACAGAAATTTAAAAATTAATCTAGCCACCTTCAGTTTCCCACCCAGGAAGTGTATGTGAAAGACTAGTCAGATTTGGTGGCACAAGCATTTGGATTTCAAGGACGGGCAGAATACTTAACATGGCTGTACCCTGGCAAAGTCCTGTTGACATATTTCACAGTACAGAGCAGTTAGAGAGCTGTTATGTTTCCTAACAGGGTATTTGTAGCATGTTGTAAACAGTAACTGTTGTAACTGAATCCTAGGCTGTGGTCCTTAAAACCCAAAGCGCTACCCAACTGCCAGAAACCTTAATGTGGTTTGCCTTTGTCTTCTGTCAAATTCATGTAGGCAACAGTGGGAAATGCCAGAGTACTTGGGAACTAGGCCAGGAGGAGGATAAGTATGCAGCTGGTCATCTGTCTCGACGCTTTTGAGAACATAGGTAATTACTGTGTGCCATACACCTTCCTGATGAAAAGCCTTTTGGAAAATCAAAGTTGTTTGTCTTGTTCCAAGGCAGAGACAGCTTCTGTGACCAAATGGGATTTAGTAACTCTTCCAGCCTAGCTGCAGTCTCTTTCATGGACTGTTTAGCTTTTTGAGGTTTATGCACCCACAGAGTTTTTGTATACATAAAATAAGGCATGAAATGTGGACTTGGTGTTTATTGTGCAATCAGCTTGGCCTTAAAAAAGGGCAAGTGGCATAATAGACCAAGTGTTTTATGTCCCATAACAATCTTAGTAAATATAATGCTGACCACTCCTCCCCAGTTCTATACCTTTTCCATGGGTTTCTGTATTGACACATCCTTACAAGAGGTAGTAGGTCTTCTGATGCTAAAATAAACTTGCAGACCCAAATGTTCACCATGCTTGAAAGCCTGGCTCTAGTCTGTTGGATCAGACCTATTTCCTGCCTTAGAGCATAAAAGTGACAACTGGTGTGTTCTTAAGGGACTGAAGAAGTAAAGTAAGTGGAAAAAGAGGAGCAATCTAGATGGTTTGAAAGAAGGTTTATCTTCTGAGGCAGTGCATGTAAGGTCATCATAGAGTCATAGAATGGTTTGCGTTGGAAGGGACCGTAAAGATCATCTAGTTCCAGCCCCGCTGCTGTGGGCACGGAACTTTCCACTAGAGGCAGAACTACTAGAAGGTGATTTCTCCTTCACTGAAGTGAAGAAGAAAGCTGCAAGGCTATAAGGTATGCAGGCATTGGAAGGCTACTCTTGTCACCATGCAGAGTCTGATGCAGGATGAGAATCCAGGAGTTCCTGGCAATTCTCTGGAGACTTGGAAGCTTTGGCTCCACATGCAGGATGATGCCAGGAACTTTTGTTATGCAATAGTACACATAAAATATGTGACTAAATACATCTCCGGTCTTCCTGAGTCCCTGGCAAAGAACACTACTTGCTGGTGTTGCAGGATGATGCCATATATTTTTCTGGTTTTCACTGAAGTGTATCAAGCTCAAGCAAAGCTCTTCACTTCCAGTATGTGGTATTGTAGTACTACAGCAAGTCATCCTTCACTTCTGTTTTCCTTGATGTAGCACATTTTAGAGACTTGAACCCATGAGGTAGCAAATGATCCTTTCAGAATCCTTTCCTTAGGGACAGCAGTTTCTCTAAGTGGAGTATTGTAAGTATCCCCAGTACAAACCAGAACCTGAGCAATACAAATGATAGTTGTAGGAAGACTGAAGTGAAAAATCCTGCTTCCTCTTACTACTTTCTGCCATTACAAAGGAGTTTAATTGTCTTTTAAGTCAGTGCACAGCGTTAGCATCATTCAGTTCCTCCTAGATGTTTGTGAAAGCAAAATGTTAACTTCCATCATTGATTACGACTGTGTGCATCAGGTCTCTTGGTGGTTGGGGTTGCTTTGCCTTCCCTCATCTCCACATGTAAATGTCTCATATTTCATGGGGTGTATGCAATTTGGAAGCTCAAAGAAAGGACAGGCATTAGTTACTGAAGTATTTTTGTGAGAGATTGAGTCTCAGGAATTGGGATGGTTTTGGAGCTGTCCTACTTCTGTATAGGGACACCAGGTAGGGAAACTACTGGCAGAAGAGGTGAAATGCTATGAATCTTCAGCTGTTAAGGGAGAAAGACAAGCCTTTCTCTTTGATCAGTGTAATACATCATCTTCTAGTTCTTCCTTGCTTTGCATGTGTGGTGGTGCAGCATGTGCATGTGTAACTGACACATTATCGCTGTGCATCTTTTCTAGGCTGGAAAGGGAAATGGAATATAGTAAGACTATTGTTAATTCACTTCAGAAATACTTGGGAAGTCTCATAGATATTTATGTATAATTAAGGGAGTGAACACAATACAGTAATTGAGAAAACTAGTTCTTCATTGAGATAATTGGTTCCCAGTGCCTCCTGGCACTTTCAGCTGGAGATGTTAGTGGTGTTTTTGTAGATGGAAGCATGTTCTGTGCATATAGATGTTTCCACCTGGTCTTTATTACAGTATTGCAGGCTTGCTAAGGTGAAATTCTGCCATTCTTTGGCAGTACCAGAATAACAGAAGAACTTGACCCTGGTCCTGGGTTGGTGTTTTATTTATTTGTTTATTTGTTTATTTTAAAAAGGAGTTGTGAGGATGTTGTTAACATTATTCTGGTTAAAACATTGGTCATTCATGTTAACCTTTTTGAATATCCCTCTTACAGCCTGATTTTAGGAATAGGAGGCTGGTCCCTGTAAATTCCCATGAACAGGGGAGGAGAGTTTTTCTGAGAATGTTATGGATTACTATATGAAGTTAGAAGTGCGCTTGGTTTAACTGTTTTAATAAGCTTATTAATAGCACATACAATTTACCTATATTTTATTAACTAAATATGCTGCTAAGAATGGCTCTGTAAATAAACCCTACTTTTAATAACTTCAGTGTCCCAGTGGCTTTAAATGCAGTTCCTGAATTGAAATTACAATGGCTGATTAAATGAGTAACTTCTAAAAAGCTTATTGCTGGTGGATTTATCCAGTCGACTTGCTTAGAATTATATGTAATACAGGAGTTCTTCCTAGCAGGCAGATGTAAAAATCTTAGGTTTCTTAAGGCTCAAATTGAGTATCTTTGGCTTGGCAGTTTTTGGTGGAGTTTCTAGAAGGGGGTAAGCATACCAAGAAGCAAGTAACCTTTCCTCTTCAACGACTGTAACTCTGAGAAGCCTCTGCTCTGTATATCTGCTTGCTACATATGCTGTTTCTGTTTTGTGTGGAATCTGTCTAATAGCAGCTGCAGTTAACTTCCTCTTTTTGCTGTTTTATAGTGTGGTAGGGTTGTCTGTGTATAGTATTGTTATGTTAAGCAGCAAGAATGCTTTTTTGTCATATCTTTATAAAAAAGAATATCTTTTAAGGGTAGGATTTTTACATACAGATTTCTCTGTTGCCTGTTTGCACCTCACTTCTCCCCAGCACTGGTTTGAATAGAGTCATGAAGTGAAAGTCCTTCCCTCCTGCTGTCTCCTTCCGTACTTATGGCCACAGTAGTTTTCCTCCGTGCTGCACAGCCAGGTGGAGCAAATTCTCTCTCCAGTATTTAAGAGATAATTGTTTGGGATACCCCATGACACATTTTAGAGCTTCAATAGGCAATGGTATTTGTACCATAGCAGGGTATTTGTAAGACGAAACAGATTTAACATGGGCTCATGGTTCTGTGGTGTTTCAGTCCTAAGTGTTCAGTATTCCCACATATTGGTCAGAATTCCTCTTAATCCTGTCAGCACAAGACCTCCTTGCTGCTAATTGATAACTGTTTCCTTTTTTTGTTTTTGTTTAATCTGAATGTTCTTGGCTCCCTGGATTTCCTTATACAAGAGATAAATAATAAGGGAATTATATTTTCTTCATAAATTTCTGGTGGAAAAAACCCCATGATGCGGGAACAGTGCCAAACCCCAGAACTTTCAGAAAAAACCATGATGCGGGAATAGTGCCAAACCCCAGAACTTTCAGAAAACCAGTTAGTTGTGTGGACCTCTGTTCTGTCCTTTTCTGGAGTTGCATTTGTTGTCCTTGAGGAGGTCAGAGAAGGGAAAGGATGCCCATTTCACATCTGCTGCACTGACAAGCAACCAAATGTACCTTTTGGCTAGTGGCTGGCATTTTGGCAGCTCAAAGCTTCCTACTCCCACCCTTTTACAGTCAGATGGGATGAATAGCAGAGCTGTGCTATATTGGCAGTTGGCATACAAGTTAAGTACATGGGCTGCATATGAGTCTATTCATCTGAAGTTATCCTTTCAGATCACTGCTTAGTCTTCTAGCATAATCTTCCTGGAAAAGAGCTTGGCACATGCATCTCCTTTTCTCTTGGCACATGGCTGTTATGCTTTTCCTTTCTTTCGTTTTTCTTTTTTTTTTCCCTAATAATTTCCTGGTGTGCAGTAGTTATCCTAAGCAGCAGTATTGGTGTCTGAAAATGAATGGACATATTGCAATCTGGAGGAAATGTCATGTCCTTCTGGTGTGGATTCTGACTGATACAAGCTGGGGAGGGGTGTGTAGTGGGCATGCTATAAATTAAACATTGTCTTTGCTTCAGACAGGCATAAGAAGAAGGATACTTCTACACTTTCTTGTTCTCTCTCTTGTCCTTTTTAGGCATCTGAGAATGGAATAAGCCAGTCATAAAAAGCAAGGCCAGGTCAGGGTAGATAAGTACCTTCCCCTGTTGTAAAATTCAGAGCAGCATTTAAATTGCTGCCTCCTCTAACATTTCTCTAGAGAATCACCCAATCACTTGTAATTGCTTGCTTAAAAGTGCATTGGAACAGCTGAATTTCCCTGCATTAAGATAGCTGTATATTACATTTCTGCTCTCTTCTGGACCAAAAAAAGCCTCAAACCCCAATTCTTGGTTTCAGTCTTTATGATGTGTTGGTTGTAAGCAGGTAAGCTCTGAGAAAAACAGGAGGGGAGTAGAGACAGTCAGTTAAAAATCCTGTTCATATAATAGCTTTTCCATCCTTTTACTTCATTCTCTGTATTTGATTCATCCCCCTCTTTGCACCTTGTTTTAAATTAGGACTACTTTTGGGGCAGGAACTGTTCCTTTACTGTAGGTGTGCTGCATTTTTCATCATGGAGTTCTCCTGTGGTTGGAGCCATTATTTGCCACAGTAGTACTTGATATTCTTGGAGGACAGTCCAAATGCATTCTTCATGGCAGAGAGGGCTGTGAATTTATGTAACTTCAGGAGCATCTTGGAAATAGGAGCACATAGTTGGCGCTAATGGAGTAGCCGAAAGGCTTATAGCTTCCCTCAGTTCTTCCTTTGTCTCCACCTTGGATCATCCATGACTGGAAATTATGCTCAGTCAGGAGGAAAATAAACAAAAAACCACCCCACTAAAATGCTGCTTACAGCCTGGGGCTTGGGATCTTGTGTAGATCTTTCTGCTGAAGGCTTGAGACATGTAGCTCAGAAGAAGGAAAATTGCTGCTGGATTGCCTGATCTGAATATGTGCTGTGGGTCTGGTGTTCATCTTTTCACCTATACTGCACTATTCCATACAGATAATAAAACCTGTTCAGGGCCTGGGAGCAGCTTAGGAGCATTATCATGAAAGTTTGAATTACTGTTTTGTCAGTTTCAAGGCTTGTCCATTGGATTTCGTTCTTGGTTGCTGCAGTTCTTGCACTTGAATGGTCCCTTATTCCCTGGTCTGGTGCTGATCGGTGTCAGGGGAGATACAAATCCCAGTTTTCCTTTTGTGACCTTAGTCATGTCATGTGGTCACTGAATTAATGGGCTGTAGAAACAGAAATACTTGTTCTCTTGCATGTCTCCTGTATTGGGACTTTACCCTGAGACAGAGTATAGGTACTGTATCTGTAACAGTGCTGATCAAGGTACTCTGTTATACAAATAACAGCAGAGACTACAGAGTTCCAGTGGTTTCCTCTCTAGCTCACTTCCTTTTTCACCAGTGGCTAAATGAAGTGTGGCAGCTGTTGCTTTGGCTGCAGGCTTTTCCATTTCATACTGAAGGCTGACATGTATGTAGTGAAGTTGCTTATGCTGAAGGGTGGGTGGGTGAGAGGACAGGGCGATTTCTCAGTAAATGGTGATGTGCATGTAGGACTGACAGCTTTGATGGGTTTCCCTGTGGGGTAGAGTGCTGCCATGGAGGATGAAAGCCTGGTATCTTTGGCATTTGGCTAAAAGCAAAGCAGCTCAAGGGTATGCAAAAGAACAAGAGGAAAGAGCAAAGAGGCATTCTCCATGGACTATTGTCTTGTTCCTAAAGCAGCTGGAATGTGAAGGCAGTATGTAAATGTAATAGCCTGCATATTTCATATTGGTGGGGCCTGTAAAAAGGTGCCCTTGTAATGTAGTTTAAGCCCAGCCAGCAGCCCGGCACCATACACCTGCTTGCTCACTTCCCCACCAGTGGGATCAGGGAGAGGAAGGGGGAAGATGTTTGGAGTGATGGTGTTTGTCTTCCCAAGTAACCATTACTTGTGACAGGGCCCTGCTCTCTTGGAGATGGATGAAAACCTGCCTGCCCGTGGGAAGCAGTGGATTAATTCCTTGCTTTGTTTTGCTTGCATGTGTGGCTTTTCCTTTCCCTATTAAACTGTCTTTATCTCCATCCACAAGTTTTCTATCTTTTACCGTTCTGATTCTCTCCCTGATCCTGCTGGTGGGAGAGTGAATGAGTGGCTAAGTGGTGCTTAACTGCTGCCTGGGGTTAAACCACAGCACCCTGGTACAGAGCAAGGATCCAATCTGTCAGAGTACTCATAGTACCTACCAACAGTGTGTAACAATCTGTCATGGCAGGCTGGAGCCTCCCTGCACCTCCACTCCAAAAGCTGCACTCAGGTTGTGAGAGACAAGATTTTGAGGATGCTTGGGTGAACGCTTGAATGCAGAAGCCTTGGATGCTGCGGGAGATGGAGTGGTGATTTAGTAGGTGACTTGTCCTTTTTTTTTTTTTTTTCAAACTGGTAGAGTTCCAGGTGAGTGTCTAAGGCAAGGGCTTAAGTCAGAAGTGGCCATTAACAAATGGTATTACTTCCCATCACAGTGTGCAACCAGGATTATCTCCAGTACTTGCCCATTTTCCAGCTATAGTCTGTTTCCTTAAGTTCATTTACCTCTGATGTTTCCTTTGGACTAGCCAGAGTGTGGAGTTAAATTTTTGCTGTTAAATCTCTTCAGTGTTTTGTTCCAGAGGAGACTGCATTCCATTGGTGATGCAGAAAGGAAGGAATTTATTCTTGTGGTTGGTTTGCCTGTCAATTCAAAGCTGTGAAGGGCTTTGTCTGTGGTGTATCATGACACTCCATGATAGGCATACTGTCTTCCTTGACAGAGGTGCTAAGTTTGCAGTATGAATTATTTTTATTGCCTGCCCACACAGCCAGGCTGGGCAGGTAATGCACAATGACACTGTTTTTGTTGGTTCCTTTTTTTTTTTTGGTATGCTGTTATCATCTTCCATCTGAAGCATCAGTTATGGTCTCTGATTTTGTTCACACCCCTGAAGCAATATGCTGCCCTCCCATGTCTACTCTGGGACTATATACTAAGCTGTGATACCTGTGGCTGAAACACTGCTGCCTCCTTGATGTTGTTTTTCCACATCCCTTCCAAGTAGACTAATGCTAAATTCTTTTTTAATGATATCCTAGCTCTTTGCTTTTGATCAGCTTATGATGATACCCTGCCTAAAATCACGTGGTACTTCAGCAGCAAAGTCATTTGCTGGCTCTTTGGTAAGAGCGAATGTTGATGCAATTAGCAGTCAGGACTGCTTTTGGAGATGGAAGCAGCTTCAGCCTGGTTTCTGGCATGTGTTTTTCCTTTCTTTTATACAGTTCCATGATTCTACTTCATCGAGTCTCAGGCAAGGTGCAACCTAAAATAAGGAGAAAAATGTGATTCCACTTTGCATTGAATTAGTGTAGTGAGAGTTCTGGGTACCCATTTGTATGTGCTTGGGAAATGTGGGAAAGATTAAAAATTAAGCTGACAGATAGATTTTGCATAGCATGGATGTGGCAAGATGTGTCTGTTCTCAGGACAGCCAAGGTTTGTGGGTTTCAGCAGGTGAAAGAGCTGTTATCTATAACCCAACAGCTTATTCTGAACCTTGAGGAATGTTGTGGTCCATGGCCAATATAATCAGTGCTTAAGGGAGGTCTTGCATGCTGGGTCTCAGCAAGAGTTATACTGCTGACTTAGGTCAGTGTTGAGTACTTTGGAAATCTCACCTAGGTAACTGCACTCTCCGATCGACTGGTGGAGCAGAGCTAGTATCAGTCACTGCAGACTAAACTACCGTGCGTTTAATATTGATCTACATGCACCTGCAGAACTGATAGCTCAAGCCTTTGCTGACAAAGCATTTCAGGGCAGGGAGTGGGAAGATGGATGCAACACAGAGGCTGTGGCTGATTTGTAAGTGCTGATTTATTGAGCTACATGCATACTAGGAATTCACAAAGTGCTAAACAATGTGTACATTACTGGATGAGAAGCTAGCCTGAAGATGGGGAAAAAAAGCCTCCAGTATGTAGTGCTTTAAACACTTGTATATGTAAATCAGTATGTTACCTGTCAGCCAGATGTTACTGATTGTTGTTTCAGGAGGGAGTCTACAGGTCATTTGGCTCTAAGCTTGAAAACCAGGCATCCTAGTTATTTTGAATCATTACTTGTGAGGTGTTTACAAATTGCAAAGACTGACCAACTGAAACTAACAAAAAGAAATGTATAGAAGCTGAAATGAATCAGGAGTGGCATACTGTCATCCTGCGGCCGCTGCAGGGGATGTAGAGAGGTACCAGGTGTGGATACAGATAAGGATCTTAGGTATTCTACTACAATTTTAAACCACACAATGTAAATAAGTGTCATTAAAGAGACCATGGGGAATTTATGGCAAAGGCAGGAACATCTAGTTGTGCTTCCATGTTCCTTGGTTTACACTATAAAATACTCTGACTTGTCAAAAAGAAAAGGTTTGTGTGGGTGTGACTTCTCTTCAGGTTTTGATTCTCTATCAGCAGTTCTTGGTGAGTCTTACAAGATATAACAGAGATATCATTTTTGGTGCCATGTGAACATAAGTCATTACTAACCTTTTGATTCCAGTACCTCTAATCCTTCTAGACCTAGGGTATCTAATTTTATGTACTAAATAAAACCCAGAGAGGGATAAAGAATTCTGAAAGTGGAAAAAGCTAGTACAGGACCTTTTCTCCCTGCAAAGCACTAGAATGGTGATACTCCTTTTCTGTTGTCCTCGTGTACATTCCAAGAAATTAAACTTGGTAAAATTTGCTGTGCATGGCAATTGTTGTTGGGGAACTGTTATTATCTCAGCTTGGATTAACGATATTCAGGGAGCAGAAATGACTTAGCAACAAGCCAGGAGGTCTCCTGAAGCTTCCTCAGAGCTTTGTTCAAAATGCAGTTATAACTGTTCTTTTTCAGGAAACTAACAGAGAAATGCTTATTGCAGTGTGTGTGACAGGGTTTATAAACTGTAACACAGAATCAGTGTTCTAAAATCTCAAACTCCTTATCTGCTTAAAGCTTTCCACAGATTTATGTCTCACTCATACCCAACTTGAGTTGGGCCTTTTTCTTCTTACAGACCTTGGGTAAAAGGTGAATGAGCTAGTAAGAAGAAAGTGATTGTTCTTCAAGTAAAAAAAGGAACAGCAAGGCAAATCTGAGCTGTAGAAAGCACTCTTAACCCTTGCCAGAAATATTGCAGTCTCTAATTGAGAAGCAGCTAGTCTGCAGCCAAGCTGGCTCTGGAGGAAAGATGAAAGTGTTTGATCTCAGCTGTGTTACCACCTGTATCATGCCAGGGAAGTTAAATGCACTGAAAGAGCTCCACCTACCATTGATTTTATTTCTCCAAATGAAGAATGTGTTGATAAATGGCTGATGAAATGAGGTAGCAGTGGGTAAATGGGCACCCTACCACAATCCCTTTTTTTTTTTCTGTCTGGAGCCACTAACCCTGGCACCATTAAAAGAGATGCTGCTTTGCAGTAATGGCAATGCTATGAAAGCAAGTGGTGGGCCAGTTCCTGCCATTTGAGGTAATGTGATGAAAATCTGAGATATAATAAAATCGTTTAGAACCAGGAGAAAAATACATTGCTTTAAGAGCTGCAGGACTTGCTATTATGTTCTTTCTCTCCCACATGCCAGTGTTCATTTCTGAGAGACCTTCTTGGATAAAATGGCACAGAATGGGAAATATGGTTGTGTTGCACTGGCACAGTAAAGCAGGAAGAAGCTCTATGCATACAGACTGCTGTGAAAAGGGCATGTGTAGTGCCTCCAGGCTTCCCAAAGTAGCTTGAAAAAGCCTCAGAATGCCAAAAGAGAGAGCCACAAGATCAGGCTACTTTAAGGGTCTTGCGAGTAAGTCATGCGAGGAGTGGCTGAGGGAGCTGGGCATGTTTAATCTGGAGGAGACTCAGGGGAGACCTTATCGCTCTCCACAACTACCTGAAAGGTGATGGTAGCCAGGTGGGTGTTGGTCTCTTCTCCCAGTGACAGGACATGAGGACATAGCCTCAAGCTGTGCCAGGGGAGGTTCGGGTTGGACATCAGGAAGAACTTTTTCACTGAAAGGGTGATTAAGCATTGGAAGGGGCTGCCCAGGGAAGTGGTGGAGTCACCATGGAACACCTGGAAATATTCAAGAAATGACAGAAGGTGGCACTTAGTGTGGAGGTGTTCGGTCATAGGTTGGGCTCAATGATCTTGGAGGTCATTTTCAACCTTAATGATTCTGTGATTTGTATTTGCTGTCACTGAACATGGACACAATCTTCCAATGTGTCCTGGTTATCATCCAGCCAGTTATCCATTGCATAGAGTCCTGGGAATGCCCTACACTGGAGGTGTTCTCATTGAAACTGCAGCACCTTCATTCAAAGAGAGAATATTTGGAGCCTGATTTAATGGAGAGACTCAGCTTTATTGAAGCTTGCTGCTCTAGAGATGATTCCCTGAGGTCTTTGACTGCAAAGACTGGATAGAGTAACCTGGTTCATGACACAGGATTGAAAAGAAAACTGAGGAGGCAAAAACCCAGCTAACCTAGCATGTGGAAGTTAAGAGCTCAAAGTAGTGAATGAGTGGCATTGAATTAAATTGAGTTAATCACATTGGGCTGTTCAAAGGAGATATTAAAATCTATATGAATCAATTACCTTAGAACTATTGTATATCAGGTTGGATGATGTATGATGACTGACCAGTTTGTTTAATCTGTCATTGTCTAAGATGGTTGGCACCAAGAAAGGAAGTAAATAGAATGTTAAGTGAGAGGAATAACGTCTCCAAATCCTCAACTGTAAAGTGAGACATAGCTGACAAAAACTCAATTGTGTCCCAGCTATTTGAGGTGGCCCAGCAGGACCACCATGGAAGAGAGCGTTCTCAGATGGTTAAGGTGGCTTCTCTGGGTTATTTGGGTGGAGTGGAAAAAGTCTGGGAATAGGCTGGTTGAAAACATCACATCAAAGTGCTGCTATGCTAGAAAATGAGCTTCTCTATTGAATGTAGTTCTCCATTTAAAAATGTAATTGTGAAACACTGTACCATTCAGTGGAAAGCCCTCTGGGGGAGGAGGGGAGAATGAGGCCAAGACAAGTCTAAAATGACTCTGAAATGCAGTAAGAGTGTAATACTAAACAAGACCTTTCCTATAGCTTGTATCTTGCATTATTAGCAGTTCCACTAGCATCTGGATTCAGTAGAGACCACTTATTTTGTCATTCCAAGCATCTTAGGTTGTTATTTCTGAAGTGATCTGCAGGTATTAAGCAACCAGCTCTTTTGAATTCAATTCTTTTGCACCTTTTTGAAATTGCAGACTGGGTCTTTATTTGGTTTGTGCTCTTTCCTCACAGGTATCTTTAAGATATTTGAATTATTTTTGTGATATGGACCCAGAGAGGTTAAGTACAAGAGTTAGTAATTATATTATTTTGCCTGAACAATTTCAAAATGACTGTTTAATTTTTACTATAGTTTCAGTTCAGACTGAATTGGTTTGAACAGAGTGATGAATGATGCCTTGGCTAGTACAGGCAACTTGCTGTGCACAATAGTGCTTTGTTTTACACATCTATCAAAGAAATAACTGGGGTGTTGGAAATGACACATGGATTTCTCTCTGGCAATAAAGAACCTGACTGGCTGTGTTATATTATAGTGATGGTTGCAATATAACAACCTTGATAGATAAAACAGTAGCTAACCTTTGGGCTGGGACGTTTAGGTCAGCAGTTTAAAATTGGAGACCATCCATATCAGCTTACATTTCCATCCTTGTCATCTAACACTCGGCTTTTGTTGTTCTGTGTGCCTGAATGTCTACATGCTGCAGAAGTTCTGTTGCCTATTTAATGTACAAATGACATGGTATTTTCTCTGATTTGCCACGTTTGCTTTGTACTTTTACTTACACTCATCTTCTCCTCTGAAAGTCCATATTTAACATTAACCGCAGTGCAGATCAAATTCATCTCTGTGAAGATGAGCATTTGAACTTGATGGTGAGTGAATGATTGACAAGGTGCAAGTATTTTTGTGTCAAGGCTGTGACATGTCATTTGTTGAAAAAGCTATTCAGCCGAATGCTGTACTCATCTGAAAGCTGGGAGAGTGAAGAACATGCCAGATTCTCAAAAGAATGCTGCTTGATGTCTTGTGGCACCATTAGTGACATTTTGATGCTAATGAGGAAGAGAGCACTTTCTGCTCTGGAAATTATGCTTTCTAAGGTTAGAAGAAGATGCTTTATGAAGTCTGTGCTACACTGTTGCAATCCATGTAGCTGTCCAGTTTTGCCGTAGATAATGAAGTTACAGTTTGTGGATCATGTGGTGTTTAAACTGTATGAAAGACAGCTGAAATGGTTTAAATGCCTCTCTACCAGTGCTTCGCTGTGCAAGCATTTGCTCATGGTGCCACAGGGATGTTAGAGGTTTGTTAATAGGAGAAGGGGAAGCTGTTGGGGAGGTTATGTCTCTATTAAATTCTGTTCTGCAATGTGATGGAAATCTTAAGAATTGCAGAGATGGCTTGACCCAAATTAATGCCATGTTTCTTAGTGTGAAAAGCTAAAATGTTGCCAATATTGAGTGCAACTACTGAGCTTGCAGAAGCACTACTGTTAATTAGCAGCTGTTTCCTTGTTTTGTGAGAATATAGGCTGCAAATGAGCAAGTTTTAAGAAATATGTCACATGAGTTTACTGATCTAAAACTGCAGTATTCCTAATGCATGGAGCATCTCTTGGATTTAACTTCTGAATGAATCAGATAAATCACTAAACTCTTCACTACAGTGTTCCTTTAGTGAATTGGTAGAAGTGGGTGATGAAGAATGCTTCATACCTTATGATTTGTAGTTTTCTTCCTGTAACTCTAATATGGACTTCAGTATTTTTAAATGGGTCCTTTGCCTAGGTGTTCTACATCTCCTCTTCAGACTTGTGTTTCCTAATATTGTATAGGAATGACCACAGAAGTCCTAAGCAAAATCAGTTAAAGAAAATTTAAAAATTGTGATATCTTTTAAATCACCCTGAAAGGAACTGTGTTGTTTCTTCACATGATAACAAAAATATTGGTTTTTTTCCCCTAACACCTAAAAGACTTTCTGAAAAAAGAAAGAATTTTTTTTTTGGTGGAGGAGAGGTGGAAAGGTCCTCTAGAGACCAATCTGTCCTGGGAGTTGAAGTCTGCTACCCTGTGGCTCTGTCTGTACATTTCATCTTACCCATTTCGTACAGATACTGATGAGTTGCTGCATCTTTCCCTCTTTGATATTCTAGAGCCACAAGTGGTCTGACTAACAATAACACCACTGCCTGAAAGATCAGAACACTGAGCATGCATAGCCATGGCTATTGTTCCATTTGATGAATGCACCATATGCCTAGTTGCTTTTCTTTGAGGTATTTTTTGGGAATAAAATTCATTAAAATCTCCTCACTGCTCTTTTCCTGAGACAAGGCTGGGAAGGGAGATAGAGGAGCATCCTCCCACTATACTGTCTCCATGAAATTGCTGCCACAGATGCTGTCTTGGCTGCTGGTAACAGTGTCAGAAATGGCAGCAGCCTTCTGCAAAAGTGGTTTAAAAATAGACCCGTTTGGTTATGCTTGTTCCCTTAAAGGGACATTGTCAGTTTGATTTAGTCCCAACATTTTAGCTTGGTTGCTGTTAGCTATGCCATGTCTTCTGATTTGCCAGCCCATTTGGCCAGGTCTGCAATGGGTTCAGTATTGTTTTACATACAGGCAAATATGCTTTGAACATAGCACAATAGAGTTTTACTAAACCTAGTAAATTGATTATACTGGGTTTGGATTTTTTTTTTTTTTTGCTTGTGTCTGTTACCACAAAAGCAAGGCACAGCTGGTGTTCCCTTGCCAGTGTTGTCACCCTTGCAGTTGAAGTCCTTGTGCTGTCAGGTTACTGGCATCAAGTACAGTTACCCTTGTACTTTCAAAGTACCCTTCTCTTCTGTTCTTTCCCATGCTGCCTCACTGCTCAGGATCCTGCTTTTTTTCAGAGCCAGAAATCTTATTTCTCCCTTTCTTCTCTTTCTACCAAAATTAATTTGGGCAATGCAGTGGGATGAGATTGGAAACATGCAACTCCCAACTTCAAGGTGTCTTAAAAGCCTAAGGTTGCTTTTAAAGGTGGGAGTGGTTCTTTGAAATTATGGTTTCTTGGTTTAGTGACTTCCCCCCTTCAGAACAAGACATGACCATGCTGCTTGTGTCAGCAGGCAAACAACAAATTGACTTACAGCACCTCCACCAATAAGACTTTTCTTGACTACCATTTTTGCCAGAGTCAAATGTCTTTGCTCTGTCCAATGTTAGCACAGATTATAGTACAGCCCTGGAGAACAGGGCAGTGACAATCACATGAGGGCAGTGACTGGTAAGGAGATCCTGGTTTCAGTCCTGAAAACTCCCTATTTCATTTTCTCACTATCTGCAATATTTGTTCCCCTCTATGCAGTGGAATGGCACTTGACAGCACTGAACAAAGGCTGTGAAAGCTGACTGAAGCAGGCTGAGAGGGGACTGTTGAAACATGATTTCAAGCAATTACATCTGGCTTTGCAGTGGTAGCGTTGATTTAATATCTTTCTCCTCCACCATCTTCTCCATATTGACTGCTTCTTTTTCCTCTGCTGCCTTCTTGCCCTTCTGCAATGCCTCTGTTACTCTTTGACATGTCCCCATCTCTTACATCAACTATCACTTCCATCTAGGCCCTCTAGCCTCTTTGTAGCCTGGTTTCCACTTGTCTAATCTTTTTTTCATTAGGAGTTAGATTTTGCTGACATCTCTAAGCTTCCCTATCTCCTGACTTTGAGAGTTTGGCATTGATTTCAATTAGGGCCCATGCCTAGAAGGCTTGAGCAAACAGTGTCTCCTCTCATGGTAATGAGTTGTTGTCACCACTCTACCAAATGTGCTCACTTGTGCACAGTTCTCACAGTTGCTCTGATGTGCAGTCTCTGATCAAACCATGCAAAGCAGGGCAGCATTCAGGGGTCCTCTCCCTGCTTCTGTTGGATGGACAGGTCAGTAGGCAGCTGCAGAGGGCTCTCCTCTCAAAGGAGTCTTGAAATGTCGGTGAGGTAATTTAAGTCCCTGAAAGTGTGCTAGATTGAGGCACTTACCATCTAGCATTTTAACTTGTCCCTTCTTGGTGTTTGCTCCTGGCTTAGTTGTGCTTCAGTGAGATACATGATGCACAACCTGTGACAGGTGTATAGGTGCTGGAGCCAATTTATCCTGTGCATCCACAAGCAGTTTTTAAAATGATGGCATGTCCGTCTCTCTGTGACACTGATGATGTTTGTTCCTGGATCTGTGGTGAGGTTCCAGAAGCCTGGAAGAAACCTAATGTTGTGCCAATGCATAAAAAGGGAAAACAAGACAAATCCAGTAATTATAGCCCTGTCAACTTGATGTTTATCCCCGGCAAAATAATGAAATGGCTGATTAAGGGATTTGAGTAGCAAAGAGTTAAAAAGAGTAATATAATTAATGTCAGTCAAGATGGGTTTATGGAAAATAGATCCTGTCAAACTAACTTGATATCTCTTTTGATAAATTTAGTTGATTAAAGGAAATTCTCTAGACATCTCTAAAGCAGTTGACTTGCTACCACAGGACATTTTGGAAAGAAGTGATACAGAGCTAGCATGGCACACACTAATGATATTACCAACTAGCCAGCTGTGACAGGTCTCTAAATGTGATGGTTAACAAGGAATCATTGCTGATCAGGTGTGTTTCTAGTAAGGTCCTGCACATTTGTTTCCTAGCTTTATGCTGTTTAATATTTTTTAAATAGGCAAACATGGAATAATACCCCAGATCATTAGTGATTAAAATCTGCAGATATACTCCCCCTAGTCTTGTGCCAACAAAGAAGATGGTATTCTGTGGTACCAGGTTTCCAAGCCCATAGTACCTTACAGGAGAATGTAAGCAAGCAAATGTGGAGCCTCCTAATAGGGATTAAAGTTATATTTGGCATCTAGGAACTAAAGTTGTGGTTGCAAAGTGGGAGACCCTTTAAAGAAGGGACAGACTCTTAGAGGCACCTGCTGAATAACCAGTTCCCAAGTTACCACAATGATTAGTGAGGTCTTTGGATGTGAAAATGAGGGACTGTTAAAGGAGAGTCAAGAGGTAATGCCTTTGTCACTGGTGCAATTGCTTTTGTGATAGTATGCCTGGGTCTCATTTCAACAGTGCTAGAAGGATGCTGATAAATTGGAGGAGGATCAGAGGCAATGTCAGAATGATTAAAAGGTCTGAAAAACATGGCCTTCAGTGACATGCTCTGAGAGCACAATCTGTTTTAGCTTATTGAGCAGAGGTTTAAAGGTGGCTTGACCGGTCTGTAAGTACCTATATAAGGACCAGAAATGTTCTTCTCTCTAGCTGACAAGTGTATTGTGATGGCTGCTGGCTGGAAATTGCAGCTGGACAAATTCAGACTAGAAGAAAGAGCTGTGTTTGAAAAGAATGAGGGTAATTAACCACTGGAGTGTTTTACCACGGGTTGTCATGGATTCTTCTTTGCTGGCAATTTCACTCTCCCTTGACAGTGTGCTCTAGTCAAAGCAGGGAATTAATTTAGGGAATGGTATGATCTGTGTTTTACAGGAGGTCAGAGAGGATGATTGGTTTGGTGTCTTCTAGCTGTAGGATCTCAGAACGCATTACAGTAGTTCTTGGCAGTGCTAGGTAGTTTGCTCTAGCAAACAGGAGACAGAAGATCTCTCTTGTTTTAACTTGTGTAAAATGGATGCAATTTAAGAAAATTAGACATTAGTTCACATAATGAATAACCTTGATTTTATCAATTTGCAGCTCTATTTTTCTGCAATTTGACAAGTTTAAATGGCATTCAAGGAGCTTTTCATGTAAGGTGTCACTCTGTTTCCTTACTAATGCCTGAGCAAGTACCTTACCTATTGTCAGATTGTTAATTCTCTGTTATTAAGTACTCAGGTGCTTCTTCATTGAAAGGACTGTCAGTTGTCAATGTGGATCGTTTAGATTAAGAAGCCAGCCTGTCAGATGCTTCTCTGCTTTTACAGACTAGCATCCAACAGCATGAGGGTTGTCTTTCTGGAAGTTAGACTTTTTTTTAAATTTTTTTAATTACTTCCCCACCCAGCCTGTAGGTGTGCCTGGGCTTGCCGTGGTTTACAGAGCATTCTGTAGTTGGGTAATGGATACTTTTGGGGTCTGGGTGCTTTCAGAGCTGCCAGGAGGCCATGCTGATAGGAGTGTTTGTGTAATCCTTATGAAATCCCTTGCACCTCTCGCAGCACAAGTGTGACTTTGCTCGTGCTGTGGTCAGGTAACAGGATGGCTGGTGTTGGATCAAGGGATGCTGTGCATACACACTAAAATGCAGGTGTGTACAGCACCTTCTAGTTGTCTGCATCTTCCCTGTGTTGTTTTGATCAGAGGCTAGATAGGATCTGTGTTTCTGGAATAACCGAATTGGTAGTCTAGCTAAAGGAATGTATTTGTGGAGGAGGAGAGTCCTATGAGTAGTCAGGTAGAACTGGAGGAATATAACCAGTGCTTGTGCAAGTGGAGCTGTATGTTTTGCCTGGTTTTCATGAAGCCTTTTTCTGAAACAGTCACGTGTTCAGTTGGGCCATATCTAGTATGACCCCACTAAAGCCAGTGTGGTGTTGAGATGACCTGATCCTAACACTTTTAACTTCTAACTCTGGCTTTATGACATTTCTCTCGGTGAAAGCTGCATGTCACCAGTCTGGAGCAACATATATCTCTTAGCAGCTGAAAGAAATTGAGGCCTTTTAATTTTTTCACTGTTGGTTTCCCCACTGTCATCTGGGAGCACATTCCTTATGCTCTATTTGATTTTGTCTTTTGCCATTACCAAGACTGTCTCTGTATAGCAGGGACCCCTTCTGAATATGAAATAAAGAGGTAGGTGGGAATCTATAGTTAATTGTGCACTGAAGTATCATTCAGCTACTTGCATAATGTCTAAATAAAGTAGTTAAATTCTGCTGTTTCTCAAACTCTTTATTGTAAGCTAATCAGATAAAATAGCTTTGAATCTTCGTGTCTGGCTTTATGGTTTCCTCTGTTAGTAGAGCTTCAGAAATGTTGCAATTAAGACAATTGTATGTCAATACTGTCTCCTGTGGCTTGCAAGAGGCTCCCATGCTTCTATCTCCATAATAGTTGAATAACTTGACTAACTCCTCATATTAGCCTAAATGGTTCAATACAGAGGCTAACCTCTCTGCACTGCTGTGTAAAGAAGTGTTGTGTGCATCGAGTGTAGCATTGAAGTCTGTTCCTTAGTCCTACTAGGAAAGCAATTAATGAAAACTGTCCTCACAACATCAGCCATAGTTTTTTGATACAGAATGTATGTAAGCATATGCTGCAATCTTCAGTCTTTGAACATAAGTTGGCTCATATTGAGTACCAGAGATGAATTTGACCTTTGAAATTTGACCCATCAGTTTATTTGATTTGCTGAGAAAAGAAAGACAAGGAAAATGGCTTGGACACTTACATACTGCAGGGAGTCTTGTAAGATTACAGAGAAGTTGGCAGGAAAACAATAGAAGTGGGGCAAGTAAGTAATGATTTATTTTCTTACTTCTGAAGTAGAAGTGAACTGATTGCAAAGCCTGGATCAAATTGTTCTCAACTTCGGGAAGTCTGGTTCTGAATGTAATGCTTGTGTCTTAATCCTATCTGTGATAAGCTTGCTTTCAGCTCAGTGACTTGATAAAGGTCCTCATCAGTGTTCTGTCTGCTAGGCAATGTGAATGTCATCAGTAAGCAGCAGATAGCCTGGGTGGCTACTCGAAATTTGTAATGTGGCCTATTTCTTTTAAGGACCTTTCTGTTGGAGGCTGCTATCATTCAGAATATAGCGTGATCACAGCTTAAAGAAGAAAAGTACACTGCTGGCATGGAGCTGTTGTTCTTTCTTGTTTTCCCCCTTCAAATACAAAAAGAAAGCAGAGACTTGGATAAAAATAAATACAGAGAGAACATTTTCAGTTTCTTACTCTGGCAGAATGAAATGCTGGTTTATGGGTTTGATTGAGGTAGCTTATAAGGAGGGTTGTCTAATGGTGTATATTTCTGGTCTTGGTCTTTGATGCAGTGTCCAGGAAGCTATTGTCTCATAGGTCTGGACTTCTGACAAAGAGAATTTGTAGACTTCAAGTGAGAAAAATCTTTTTGAAGTATTGATTCTTGATTTACTTAGCTAATTTAAAAATAAGCCAATTAAAAATTAAAGATTTATACTTACTAGGAATTCTGTCAGGTTTTGCTACTTGTTGCCAGCAAATAATTGATTAAAATAAAAAGGCAAAGACAAGTTAAGTATGCTAGACATGAAAAACTGGCATATATGCTAAACCTGATATCTGTTCAAAATGCTACTAGGAGAACTGGCCATTTGTGGTAACACAAACCTCCATGTATTTTGTTCTTTTCCACCAAAGACCATGCTTTATTTTGAAATATGGGTATGGAGTTATGAGTGTCATATATTGCTATTTAATTCTTTCATTTGCATTAAGGTGCACAAATACTTGGATTTGAGCACTGAGGCTGAACAGTAATGTTAGGAGGAACCTACTAATTGGGACATTAGTTCATAGGCCATGTGGAAGTTCTTTTGAATGGCTCAGCATAAAGACTGATTTATTTTTCTTCCTACTATGTGAAACTCTCACTGTCTTGATCCATTAAAAGAAAGAAAAAAATCATTAGTTTTCATCTTGTGCATCTGCCTCTTGTCTTTGACTTTTGTTTTCAGCATCTTGTGATCTGGATTTATTTTCTAGTTTCTCATGGTTTCATAGCAAAACTATGAACCTGGAATAGTTTTAATACACTCTTGTTTTGTCACTCCAGTATTGCCTGAAAAACTTCTTCAGAAAGCACAGTTTTAATGGAAAACCTGCAAAACCTGGAGAATCTTATTTTGTTCCTTATGTTTTGAGCAGCTTAATGTATTGCCTTGTTGCCATTCAGCATTGCAGCAGTGGAATGCAAGGAGGGACCAACTGTCTGAATAAATGTAATACGCGTGACATTGACCAGTCAGGTTTGAATCTGAAAAGCCACTATTGACTTCTTAAAGATGACTGTAGTGACAGTCTTGTTACAGTTACTTTCAGAGGTCCTACAAGGCTGGCTCCATCCCTGGTGAAGTAGTTTTGCTGGGAAGATAGCTTGGATTCTGTTTTGGAACATGTCCTGTGAACGAATGACTAGAGATGACCTGTATTCTGGTCATTTCTCTGGTTTGCCAGGTAGCTGGGAGTAAACCATTCCCATTTCTCATGTCCAGTTCTGTATCTGGTGAGTGGGGGTTGAGGATTCTAGTTTCCTTTAAAATCCAAAGTGAAATATACAAATCCTTCTCAAGGAGCATTCCCAGTGCAGGACGAGACTTGTCCTGGTACTCTTGATCTTCAGGTGAAAAGTGCTACAGAAAGTCTTAGGTGCTGTTCTGTTTATTCTACCTCTTTGTGTTGCAGATCTTTAAGTGAGCTCCAACTCAGATGAAAGTTTCAAATTTCTAAAGCAATAGAACTAGAAGGGGGACTTTTTGTCAATGAGGTTGGTAGGAAAAACCCACAATATGGGGCATTTTTATATTCTTTCTAAAGCCAACTTTTGATTTTATAATCTTTTAGATCAGTCATCAAGTAGAGGCTTTGTGAAGCTGTTTTTTCTTTTTTTTGTTGTTGTTGCACAGCACTTAAGCTAGGATTTAGAAGATTAGTTACCCTGAGCACTTAAGGAAAGATTACCTGAAGCTGTCTAGTTTTTATTTTGTGCATATTTGTAAACCTTGCTCTAATACATAGAATGCCAGTAGGTGGCAATCAAGAATATACAGACTGGTGCCTCTGCATTTCGTAGGACCAAAAGGCTTCCTGTGTATGACAAATATCAGCTTTTAACAAGCATGCAAAACTGGAGTGCCTGGAATGAGTGGAAACTTGTGCAAAGGTTGGCTTTGGACTCTTTTCTTAGCCTGTAGTTAATAATATCTGCTTTCCCCAAGGAAGAGAGAGGGGTTAGATGTTTATAAAGCACTTGTAGCTTTAATTCCAAGTGTTTTACCTTCAAGAGTGCTCCAACTAAACTTTCACCTTTTGAGCTGCTGAGTACAGCTCAAGTGTATGTTGGGAGTCTGAGCATGTCCTTGCCTTGCAGGGGAGCTGTGTTCTCAGGCCAGCTATGTCAGATACAGAAATGATGTTTGTGCAGGGTGACATAAGGAACCTGCACCAAGTGCAGCCAGAAGAGAAGCTGTATGTATATATGACTCAATAGTGTTACTCCTTGCAGAGCTTGTTTTGCCTTCACAGGTTTCCATGACTTTGTGTCAGTTTCAGAGCCACTTCCATACAGTGACCTGGGATCTCACTCTGGGCACATTAAGCCTTGTAAATTGAAAACAACTGTCCTATAACTGCACTCAAGTCAGGCCAGGGGTAAGATTTTTGTAGCTTCCTTTCCCCCTGTGGGATTGGAAAAAATTACTGTTCACTAATGAAGTTAACAGTTGATAATTTGCTGGTAATTGGATGGACAGATTTATTTTTGGTGCAGCAGGGAAATCTTACTGCTATACATAAAATTTCCAATGAAACAGTTTGTAAGATTAAATTGCAACTGACAGTACAGCGTTTGCCTCTAACATTTACCAGCATAGCAAATGACTTTTTCCCACATCTGCCCTCAGCGTGATCTTTCCTTATGATAGGAGACTGCAATGAAAGGGAGAAAGGTGCAGGGATTTTACTTTGTGGAGGCCTTTTTGCAAAAGAAATGGCTGTGCCATGAGGTCATTTGAAACATTGACTGCTTTGTATTGGTATTGTTAAAGCATTGTGACCTACATTGCTTGGGCACTGTGATCAGTTCCAATTAATGGATCCGTCAGCACAGATTAATTATAAAACTGACAGCCACTTCTGGATGTAGTGGGTGCTGGTGACCTCTAATCACAAGAGGAAGATGTTGGCTTCTGCTTTCCGTGTGTCTGATAACACGATTTATATGAACGCTGCTTTGTGGACACTGTCCTTTTTAAATGACAAATCCCTCATGTACTGTATCGGAATAATTTTTTAACAGGTTTTAGTTTCTTAATATACTAGAAGTCTGTAATGCCAGATTGTTTTACATCTCAGAAATTTGCTTCTAGTCCTGTATTTTGCTTTACTTAATAAGAACACATTGCTGTAATCATCATTGCATTCTGTCATTAACTTCATTAGTGAACCTTTCCTGCTCTTAGGGGACTGTTTTCCAATCATTGCATGAAAAATGCACTGGAAGTAAAGTGTTTTGTCTGAGCCCCTTTATATGGCCTTATGTGGTGGCAGAGAGCACACACTACTCTATAACAGACAAAAATAATGTTTCTAGTTCCTGTGCAGCCTCTTCTTGATCCTGCTCACCTTCACAGATCTGCTTTCAACTGCCTTGGTTTCTTCCCTATGTTTTCAGAGGGAAGACTGGGCTAGGTATTTCAGATGACAGTGTGATTTAGTAGTTGCCTATCTGCGTGTGGATAGTTTCTAAGGTTTGCTAAACAGAGCCAAGAAATAGTGAAGCTGTCTGCTGTCTGCTTTAGTAACTTCTGAGTGGGAAAAGGGCAGGCAACTTTACTGTGATTTTCGGGTTGACTCCTCTGCCTTTATCCCTCTGAGAGGCCTCCCTCCACATTTGCAACTCATCAGCTTATATGGGAAGTTAAGATTGTTTTGCCAGTGTACATTAGTTTAAATTCATGCAAGTTAAATATCATCTGCCAGTGTGTTGCTTGGTCCCCCAAAATGTTTCAGGACAACGGTAGTGTCTCAGATTTCGTAGCTCTCATCAGCTGAAATAATTTACTTTTGCTAGAAAACTTGACCTACTCTGCATTCACCTCTCTTGTGTGTTACACAAAGGTTCAGGAAACAACAGGCGCTCAAATCCAGGCTGTGACTTCTCCAAAGGCCCAGGCAGCAGGCAGTCATGAGAAAGCAATAGGGTAAGAATGTGACATTAATGTCATGTCACTTAACTGTGGGATGTTTCTGTATGGGAGAGGAATGTTCGTACTGACATGTTCCCTTTCGACGGCTGATCTTTAATATTTCATGAAACCAAACTAGTTCAGAAACATAAAGAAGCCTTTTACTAAAGTGATTTTCTAGAGCAGACTTGGCATAATACACATAGGCTAGGTCTAGCCAGAAAACTGTCAAGCTTCTTCCTCCATTTTCCTTTCTCTAATAAGCTCAGACACATTGCTCTTATGCTTCAAGGCATCCCAGGAAGCTGGAGATCCCATGCTTCTGAACTGGTACAACTACAGACATTTTCCCTAGGATTTATCTACTGTGTCTTTCAGCTGGTCTAGAAAAAATTTCCTGTGCTTCAGTGCACAGTAGAGAAATTGTCCAAAGCTGTTTAGAAATATCTATGCGCTAAAATCTTTTATTTAAATATTTGGACAGGACTGAAATTGTACAATGATCTAGTATGGAGCATGCAGGCAACTTTTATTCCCCACAGTAGGTAACATAAACCATTTTATGTCAAATGTGTCTGTTATATCTTCCTTTTAAGACAATTTTCCTATGGTTGTGTAGCTGCTGGGTATAAGCTAAATTTATTTTTTTCTCAGTAATGGTGGAGAAAATTTTTAGGTGCATGATAAGAGTGTTGCCTTGTGAGCACTTTTTCTTTGACACCTTCTCTGGCTTTTCAGCTTCCCTGTAATCCAGGTGTTGCCACTTTCCTCATGCTTGAACCTGGAGGCTGCTGAGACTTCACCATATGAAAACTTTGTTTCATGCCTTACCCACCATAACTGAAGCTATACATGTCAACACCTTAAAAATGGGGGATGAAAATCTGATCCTCCTGTATTATGGACTGCAGAATGGCAATGATGTTCAAAAGACACACATAGCTTCATGGGTCCAGATAAAGCCAAAATCCTGGTCCACCTGTACCTTACCTCGGTGCCTCAAATTGTCCAGATATCTCATTTTTGATACCCTCCCCCAAGACTTGTATTTCATGTCAGCATGGATTACAAATTTTTCACACTGTACTAAGTGCAACATCCCCTCCAGCAAGAAACTCTGACTGCAGCATTCCACTGTGGGTAGGAGTAATCATAAATGATAATTGCAGCACTGTTAAAACAAACTGAAAATATCTGTTTAACCAAAGTGGTGATGGAGAGAAAGATCAAAACTAGAACAAGGAGGGCATGGGCATAAAAGGCTCTTAAATTTAGTGCTGCATGCCCTTATCTGCCCACGCTTTATACAGGGATGAGTATGGACCACAGAGCTGGCAGGCAAGTTAACATCCATGATGGTGATGGTAATGTGAAGAAAGCTGGTTGACTTTCCAAGGGTCAGTTTATTCTGTTCCTTCTGCTGTCTCAGGATTTTCCATTGTTTGTCAATAGAACTGAACAAGGCTTTCTGTTTCTTCCTGTAAAAGTGTTGCTGGGTTCTTTGCCTTCTTAACAGAACAACAGGAACTGATTGAAAGTAGTTGGATGTTACCCAATTGCAACGGGTTGTATTGGTTTGGATGTGTATATGACCCAGATGGTGTCTTTCTTTTGGAATTCCATGTCTGTCCTTAGAGCTGTTAGGCTGCAGTTTTCACTCTGCTTTTATAATGTAATATTTGAGTGCTCAGCATCTCTGTTGGGTAGGAAGATGCTGCCTCCTGTGGGCCCAGATAGTTCTGACCCCTTTTATGGCTCTGGAAAGGATTCCATGATCCAGGCTTTCAAAAGGCAGTGGCAGAAACAGCTTGCTGAAAACACATGGATTTATTTATCCCAGATAAGTACTACAAGTAGAGAGAAGTGGATTGAAAATAATAAAAAAAACCCTAGACCTTATGTGCCTATGAACTAACCTCAGCTTTGGATTTCCTTCTCAGCTAAACAACTTCTTTTTGAATTGGGTACTCTCAGCACTGATGACCATTGAAACAAACTGAGCCCTGCAATTGCTATTGCTTCAGCACTTCGCCTCTTCTAGTTATTGTTTCTCCCTAGTATGTAGGCTGTGTTTTTAATACTTTCCAGATATTCCAAAGTTCTTTTGACTCACAGTCCTGCATTGGGTCTGATGGTTTGTGTGTTTCCAGAGGTATCAGCTTTTGGTGAGCTTAGGCTTTGTTCCTTCAAGGACCATGTTGTTGATGAAAAGATGCTGCCTGCATTCCTCAAACTGGATTTAACCTTAGGGTTTCCTACAACCAGGCACCAGATAATCCTGAAATCTCCAAATATGTATCCTGTTGACAACAGCTACATTTTTCACTCCATCTCTCAAAGTATTTGGTTCTTTCTCAGTGTATAAAATTGCTCCTGATCCTCCAGGCTCTTTGCAGCAGTTACGCAGTGGATGTTATTATTGTCATCTGACACTAGCTCTGCAACTTTTGAAAAAACACACATAGGGTTCCCCCCCACACCCTTCTAGTATCAATGAGCTAGAGTATATTTTCTAGATGTGATCATGTATGCCCTTTTGACATGTTTAGTTTATGGTGTTACGCAGAAAACGTCGCAAAGTGGACAGTATCTGCTGCTGCTACGTTTTGGGTGGCAATGGACAATGGTTACCCACAAACTCCCTTCAGCTGGAAGAATCCCCACACAGTTTTCACCAGCTTTGGGAGAGAAAACAGGAACAGCAACTGGTGAATGGTCTTTAGCTTTATCTTCTGTAATGCCTCTGTAGCCTCAGTGTGTCTGTAACAGAGTGGGCAAGTCCACCAAACTTTTGCTGGCAGTGTGCCTAGTGAGTAAGCCAGCAAGCATGAGGGATGTTCAGTTCCTCTGCTTCCTGAAGCACTAGAGGTCTGCACAGAAACATAGAGATCTTCAG